>NC_091624.1:50658338-50920838 GCF_027580195.1 Bos mutus | reverse complement strand
ACAACCAACAAACACAACTGTATTTTAATAGTTTGTTACATTTTCATCTTAGGTTAAGTTCCACAGCAGACCAGTCATTCATTTTCTTTATTTTTTTCTGGACTTTCTAGTTCATTCCATTAGCCTTTATATCTCTGTACTTCATTGTAAATATTTTTAAATAAACATTTTAAAATGCTCCAGTTGTAATAGTAATCCTCTTGCTATAGAATTTACTTCATTTTATCTTAAGTTTTCCATGCAATATATTGGGTTGGCCAAAAAGTTCATTTGGCTTTTTCCATATGCTGTTTTATGTGTATGCAGTATATAAATATGCATACTATGGCATTATAAAAAGAAAAGAAAAATATATAAAGTAGCTTAGGAATGGTAAAAGAAGTTGAAGCTATAGCAAGCAAGAAACATTTAGGTTTTAAGAGTTCATTAATGAGACATAGTTACATATCATGTATCTAGAATTAAAGATACTTTATAATGACACCTGTTTTTAGGTAAAATATTTCTTTTACTTCTTTTAACCTCACATGAAAATATATAGAAACTGTAAAATGGAACCATGTATGGGAAAGTTGAGTAAAAGTACTTGTGAGATAGTCAAGTAGGGTTTATAAAATTGTGATAGCATTATCTAATGAAAGAAAAGGAGTTTCATGTCTCTTAGTACTAATTTTCTATATCAGGCATCATCTTCATATACAGTGCAATCAGATGATTGTTCAAAAACCAAGTAATTCTTTTATTACCAAATTGCTGCAACACAAGAAAAGGTCACATGGTAGAGTGGCATTCTGCCAGAGTATGACAACTCAGTGATTGCGATTTTTCAACCGTATTATTCTGAGGACATTGTGGTAATCAAGAACTATCCATAACTAATGTATAAATAACTGCTTGCTTATCTCTACAGTAATCTAACTCAAATTATATGTACATAGCAAAAAGCTTATGATGGAAGGTAGGAAATGAATATTTAAGGGTATCTTGTACATTAGATCTTTGTGTGTAAATATGTTTATAAAAAATATGTGTGTACATACACACACACATATATATATGTGTACATACATATATACACACACACATCTGTAAGAACTTTTGTATCCTACAAGTTTGTATCTGTTGTTTGGTATCTAACAGAATCTTTGCCTTCTGAAGCTACTTTTTACTTTCTAATAATAGTTTGCTTTTGATCAGTGTTGTTCATCCAGAGATTACTGTATATAAGTGGCTTTTTTTAGTTAGACACCTTAGTTTACATGAATATGACATTTAAATTGGAAATTTGGCCACTAAGTAGTCTAATTTGCACACCTTTCTTTAGAAAATTCCATTGGATAGTTAAGCTTAAGATATATAATGGATAAAATTTTTAGCATGGTTGGAACATACGTACTTTTATCATTAATAATGGTATAATCAGAGATTTTGCCATTCAAAAGTTATTTTCTGAGTTATTACCATGCCCGTAATATTTTAGATTGTATGAATCATCTTTGTTACTTTTATCACTACCCTGAAAAATAAAGAGGAATGACAAATTAAGTAAAGAATTGTTTCAAAGATTATAAAGGTTTAAAAAAGATATAACTCGCTCTTGATTTTACGTATGCATATGTGTATGTATATGTTTGTGTGTGTATATATATGTGTGTATATATGCATTTTTAAACAAAAGCTATAAACTCACATCCACTTTAAGGATTGCCATTTACTTAGCTTGGTAGTTTAATTTGTTAAAATCATTGCTGTCTTATAGTTATTATTAAAAATATTTTTTGTCTTCAACAGTTCTTTTTCTGAGACAATAATAAACTGATCAACTATTCATGAAGAACTTAGAAAATGTGTCTCTTTAACAGAGTCATAATTTAAGCATAAGGAAAGATTTATATGTGTGTCCATAAGGAAGTATCTCCTAACTGGTTTTTGTTGCTGTTGCTTTTGCTTGTTTTGGTTTTGTTGTTACCTATTCTGGCTTCAGTAAATCATTCTTTTACAAAATTATTGTGGTTTTATTGGGTTTTTAAAGTTATATCTCTATAAATGTAACAGTGGAGAAGACTTGACTTTTATGGGAAAAGTCAAGATTCTTAAAGCTGTCTTTTGTTTTGCTTTTTTAGTTCTTTTTTATGTATTTCATAGAGTATAGCAAATGATTAGGTAAAACATCAGAAATTTATAACTACAGTGAAGTCTTCTTAAAAGTAGTTGCTATTAAATTGTTTTCTATCATACTACCAGGGTTCAAAATGTTCTTTTAAAAGGTGTACTTGGTGAGTCTTATTGATTTTTGAACACTGCTGTTCATTTATCAGTTTAACTGAGTTATGGCTCTTAATCACATCTTAGTGCCCAAAACTTCTAACCTGAAAAGAAAAAAAGAGAGAGAAAACTTTGTTACTGGCTTTCTGACAATGGCAGGGAGTGTGTTAAACCAGTGTAAAATTCAATTAAACTGTCTAGCCAGGTTTTTGAAGCTGAAATGCAGACCCTTTCTGTTAAGCTTCTTATTTTCCTGTGACCGACACCGGTGGATGCTGGGTTATGCCAAAACCAACAGGCTGTAAAGTACCTTGTTTCATGCTCGCAGCTGATCAATATTTTTATTTTCCAGGCTTGCCCAGAAATCTGGAGGCAGTATCACCTAACGGTGAGTAGAAACACCTTTTTTATTTTCCCCAAGACCTAGCCTATTTACCCTTCTCTGAACTGTTGACCATAAAATATAGACAAGCATCTTCTACTGGAAGATAATAAAAATCTGAAGCATTTTTGCACTGAGAAAGCAATAATATACTTTTTCTCTTCTCCCCTGCCCACTACTCTGTCCTTTATTTTCCAGTTCTTGAAAGATTTTCATTGTTTTTTATTACTCACATCATTTAATGATTACATCATGGTATTTCTCAGTTTTCCTAGATAACATTCATTAAAGGGGAAAAGTATGCTAGGAGCAAAAAAGAACAGTAGTAATTCAGCAATCCAGTGTCTTTAAAATGTTGTATTATCTACAGTCCACAAGCATACTATCCACACTATGTTCCATTATAATTTTTCTGGCTTTACTGAAAGCTTTACACATTATGTTTTAGTGAAGCTAGAAAAAACTTAATGTATCTTTCACATAGAACAATTCAGCTGTCATATCCTTAAGCCCTTCTTGACTTACTCAAAATGTATAAATATCTTCTTTATACCATTCAAATTATTTAATTCTTTGGTTTCCTTTTACTATGATTTTAGGCCAAGTAGAAGCAGAAAACATAGTCTGCTGAGGAATCAAATTGACTAAAGCTCAATAATATGAGTCAGTTTATTTTTAATATTTAGCTTAAATAATTTCAGTAATTCACCATAGACCCACTAGTCATTTCTTTTAATATATTAAATATGTTGTGCTGAGCAAGAAACAACAATAAAAATTACTCTTGTACTTATACAGTTATGCAGTATATTTAAAAGCAGTTCTTTAAAGTTTAACTTAATGAAAAAAGTTTTTTGTTTGTAGGAGAACATAGTAAAATAGAAACGGTAAAGTTTTTACAAAGCATGTCTTCTTTCTGCTCTCCCCTTAAGAAGTAAAAACAAACCAATAAGTCGACTCAGACTATCAGTGTGCCTGTTACAAGCCCCAGAAGTACAGCAGGTGGTTTGTTTTCACATTCTGTTGTCACTGTTTACTTTGTTCAAAGATTCTTGGTAGAAAGCTGTAATTCCTCTACTATCCTCGATCCCAAATTGGGTTTTGTTAAAATTCTTTAGTGTTATCCCCTACTCAAAAATAAATAAATACACACACATGTGAGTGAGCACACACACACACACATACACACACATTACACATATTGTTACAGATATAATGCATATGAATACATTATGTTTGTATATAGGTAGCAGTTTTTTTTATCCTAACACACTATGGTGAAATTCTTAGCCTAAACTTAACTGGAATCGAGTCATGTATTATACTTTTCACTCTTTGGAACTGTATAGCAAGTTTTTCATCAGCATTTTTATTAAGTAATAGCCTAATGTATATGACATTGCATTAATTTTCTGTTTTCCTGTAAGTTAGAGAATTCCAATCATGAAAACTTGAAGTGTAGGAAATACCATTTTAAAACTATTCTTTTCATTATTTGCACCTGTATTTTTTTTTTGTATAACTATCATAGAAGGATAAAAATCAATGTTTGGTATAACAGATATTTTAAGGTTTGTTTAATATTGTAGCTTTTGAAAAACATAAATTATAAAAGGAATAGTTAGGAAAAAGTAAAAACAAAAGGAATTTGCCTTTGGAGAAATTACAGTCTATTCTATCTGTAGGTTTAACAAAATCATTTTGAAAAGTTTGTCTTAAATCTGGGATCATGATTAATTTTTCAAAATAATATTGAAATAACTATCACAATTCTAAATTATCAAGTTTCAAATAATAAGTAATTAAGTGTTAGTTTCCTATGCAAGCATAAATGCAAAACAAGTATATTTATAATCGTGTACATCAATCCAGCTAAACTAATTATGCATATAGGCAATATCCTAATGTGTGCAATTAAGCAATATTTAATCTTGAATAAAAGCAAGATACATGATGATTTTAGTCATCTTCAGCTCTTTTACTAGGCGATGGACTGCCATCTATTGACTCATGGTAGCCCTCACACATGAATGTGGCATCAATCAGGGCAGTGACCAACTAATGAAGCCCAGGTTAGAACTGCTATTGTATAGTCATTTAAACTAATCTTCTTAAAATTGGATATTTCTACACATAATCATTGATTAATTTCTTTTTCTAACCAAAATATGCCCATTTCTTATTCAGAATGAACTATGCTTTCTTTTTTGAAGGAAGAAGTGGATTTGTATATCTGGTTTAGAAATGTTTACATTTGAGAAGCTTTTGATTGCATTTATCTGAGTGCCAGTCAGTGAGGATAGAAGGACATTTACACAATCTAAAGTTTAACTACTACAATTTAAGATCTATCCAGGAATCACTTTCTTTAAAAAAAAAAAATCTGTAGGTTAAACATAGTTTTATTTCTCAAACACACAGGAAAGATGGTAGAGTTGACTGGTTTAAATGAGCCTGTGAAATCAAATCAGAAATTCCTTAAAACATTCTGAAATAAGAAAATTAAAGAAGTATTCACTGTTTTCAGTAATTTCATGAGAGGTCAAATAAAGTCTCCTTTATAACTTATATCTGAATAATAGCTTTTTAACCAGACTTGACTAGACTCACTATACTAATAAAGAAAAAAGAAATAAGACCATCATCCTAAAGGGTGCATCCTAATAAAACTCTGGCACTACATATATTTATATATATCCATGTTATAGCAAATATTTGGCCATGTCATTTTTCTTTATATATTTATTTAGTGGCTATAAAATTATATCATATAATTTAATGACTTTAGATTGTCAATTTGTAGATCTGCATGGGAAAAAGAATAATATATGATTTTTATTTAGCATTTAAATAATTTTTCTGAATAGTTTATGTATTTACCTCCTTCAAAAAATGTTTAGAAAGTTTTGTAAATCTTCAATAATATAGCACTGTTCTTGTATTTTAATTTCTGTAATATTTTCAGATTTTGGTAAAGCCTAACTTTGAATATTCTTTTTCATCTTTCAGATAACTCATTCTAGATTTAAAAAATTTCCCTCTTTAACTATTCAAGAAGGAAAGTCCCTTCCCCCATCCCCTGTCATTTCTAGTCTCATTTATATTAAAAATCCCAGGCCAAAATGGCCACCAACAGAGTTTTACAACCAACAGAATTTTTAACTAGTAGAGGCTATAATTTGACATGTTTTAGACATTTTGTTAATCTTGTTTTTAATCTACTTACTTTAAAAAGTAACCAGGAGTTTGCTATTTGGGGGGCAGATGTATTAAGAACCAAAAAGGACAATACATCTTTTATGTTTAATTTTGTGCTTGGATTTCTTTGTGTGCATTGTTAAAATGTGTTACAACCTACTACCTTTTATTTTAACTAAAAGTTTAAACAGGAAGCAAATGTGACCTTTTTGAAAGAATCAGGTTTTGAGTGTTTCTTTATATAAAATGTTTGAAATACCTAGAACTCAAAAAGCAAAATACTTGCTCTCAGGGACATGAACAGAAAGGAATAGCTTCCCTGTCTTCCTTTCTAGTTTAGGAAAGGCTTGTGACCTGCATTTACTAGTAATTAATAGTAGTCTTACCTGAACTAATTGAATGCCAGAGTGTATCTTATGGACCATCACTAACGATATCATTTCATCTTGCCACTTAGTTTTCTCTCCTTACTTGAAAACATCAATTTAGAAATGCGTTCTTTGGATTTTCACAGTATGGAAATGGGAGTTTGAATGTTACTCTCTAAAACATTCTCTGCCATACATTGAATAGGCAACCCTAAATGCCAACAGATTCAAATTTAACTTTAGAACTGTGTTTTATAGTCCAGAAGGAAGGACCAAGAAAGTGGAATTTCATTATGAGGCAACAGCTATACAAAGGCATTTATCCTGGAATTGTGATATCAGTTAGGGTGGGTGACAGTTTTCTACCTGGCTCATATTAAAATGGAATATATTTTAATTAACTTAAAATGTGAAAAAAAATGAAGAGTTAAAAGAGCTTCAAAAAGTCAGCCTCAAGCCAAAACCTTTTCTTTTCATGGACAAAAATCTTTCCCTCTTTTTCTCTTTCTCTCTCTTCATTGACTATATATTGGGAATCCTAGATCTCCTAATGAGAGCTTCTTGGCTACATAAACAGAACTGCAAAACCCACAAGAACCCCATCCACACAGCGGATATCAAGTGCTAGGACTTTGATTTTTCTTCCATGTATGTGTGTCTATGGAAATAGAACTGGTTACATACTGTGTTTTAAAATGTCAGATACCTCCAAACAGAGTGAGAACTCAGCCTCACTCTATTTTAGAATTATTTAAGTCACCTTTTTCTTCATACTTTTTTTTTGAAGACTGGCATACAAATTATCACAAACTAAGACTTTATAAATTCATTTTGGAGGCCCTTATTTTGGTCTTTCAGTTCACTTTGCCAGCTTCCTTAAGAACTGGAAATACTCTTGTTTAAATTGTAGGGCTTTTTCCTCTGTGTCTTGAATCACTATGGTTAAGTGTTGTTATTAAGATATTACATCTCTGTAAAATTTTTCAGAGTTTTAGTTTTTATTAAAATGCCCTTAATACTAGAACACTACCATAAATGTGAATGTACTATGCTCTGAGGATTCAGATTGTACATGACTGTTTTGTAGTACCTCAGGGCCATCTTTCCATAGTAGTACTAGAAAATAAATCATGCTGCTTTCTGTTTCAGGTTACTTTGGTGTCTGAATAAAAAGAGTTTTCTGAATAAGCATTGATGACTTATTTTCTAATATTCCATTTTGATAGCAGAGATAGAAAATATATTTATACAGTGACCAAAATTTTTAAAGATTTTTTTCAAATGGAAAATTTATGTGAGTACTTTAATATTTACTTAAAACACTCACCTTGTTCTTAAAGAATTTAGTGTCACCATTTTGCTAATAATTTTTTAGTGCAATCTAACCATGTTTTGAATTTAGTATAAAAGATAAATACTACATTTAAAGAGTAGGTCAACTGATTTTTTTCACTAGCATGTTGGACCACATTTGCTAGAACTTATCATTGGAAGCAATTGGAAAATGCAATTTCAAAGCAAATGAAACCTGGAATTATCAATCTCAATAAATGAGATTCATTTAAAAATAAATACAATTTGCCAAATCATCAAAAAGCAATTTTCGAAAGCTTCTGTAATAGGAAGGGGGAAAAAGGTGAATGTTGTGAATTATAAATGCATATGTTATTTTTACTCTCACAGTGTTTCCTCAGACCTCTAGACATTGTATATACACAAACTTATTTTTGAATTTGAATAGCATAAATTATTTAGATTTGAATATAGTTTATTTCTATTTATTAAAGCACATGAGAGAGCCTTCATATTTTTATTTTGTCGAAGGAATATTGAGGTGTCATCTCCTTCAGTGAGAATGCCCAACTTACTTGATTTCCAGTATTTAATGCAAAAATTAGTTTGTTTTAAATGGGGAATCAATATGGCATATTTTGAGTAGTTGTTTTAATATATTTAAATAATATGAAGTGCTTTATGAAAATATTCTAATGTAGATTTAAATGTTTCAGAAGAAATGAGAAGTATGCAGCATTCACACAATCTAGAAAAGATTCTTTATAAATATTTTGTCCAGGAAACAGCTGTGTTTTTGTCATTTTCTAAGTATCTTTAATGTCCTAATCACCCATTATTGTGATTTCTGGTTTTTTTAGGTAGTGCATGTTGCTAATAATAAACTAATTGAATCTTAAGCTCTATTACAAACTTCCTTTCTTCAACTGACAAAAAAAATTCCTGTGCTGTTTGTATGCCCCTTAGTGGCTGGGAGCAAAGTCTATTACATATAAGACATATATTTACTATATGGGCTTCAAATTTTACTTCCATTTTAAAATTTTAAAGAAATACCTGTTGCGGTTTATATTTTCTTACCTGTTAATAAATGTTTCTTCTAAAGATTATAGAAACATGGAAAATTACATTTGGGCTTTTTGCTACTCTTTTTTTCTTTTCCATAGTGTGTTCACCTTTATACTTAGAAAGGAATTATAGTTAGTCGTTATAGGGGCAATTTCTTCTTGATACTTAAATTTTGTTACAATTAAATCTCAATTTCTAAGTATTTATAATTTTAGCATGTATAACATTTTAAAAATATTTTCTTTCTTCTCCTTAAAAAACATTCATCATTCATATAATCCCAAAGAAAACTACATTGTGTTTTCCTTTGAAGCTCTACACTTTGAAATATTGTTCCAAATATGACAAAAGTTAATGTAAGCAGAGAGCCTGAGAATTTTCAAGATTCATGAAGTTTAATACTGCACAATAATACCTAGCTGTATAATAAATTAGAATTTAAAAATCTGAAATGTTGAATGCTTATTTTTTGTCAGGTTAAATACACGTTAAGAGTATAGAATTATTAGGTAGGACAATTTTAGCATATTCGAGTGATTGTTATTCATATGTGCTTTGAACACGTGGTTCATGCATTCCTTAAATATATTCCAGGTGATTGAGCTTGTCATGATCTTCTCTGGACATTTCAATGCAAGAATAAAAGTATACTGGACCAGTGATATTTGTAGTAAGCATTCCTTTTAGTAGTTGTGCATGTGAATGACATGGTAGATTACAGTAATTCCTAACAGGTCTTAAGTATATAGGAATTGATTATTCACAATCATGATCAACTATAACCTTTAAAGGTTTCGTTCAGTCATTTGACTAATCTTCAGGAAAAGGCTCCTGAAAGAACCCCTTGACTTATTGACATGAATAATCTCTCTCAATTAGTGTTATATTTTCTGTTATGATATAAAATACAGTTGTAAACTTAGGTTGAATTAAGTTTCATATTTTAAAAGCAAAATATCTTAAATTACTGTAAGTTAATGAATTGCTGATAAACCCAGATTTTAGACTTGGAATTCATTTGCCATTTGATCCCCAGATACCAGAAAGTCATGAGAGTTGCATTTTTGTACATTTGCAGATATTTTCTTCTAGCTGTTTTGAGTTCAGCATTGGTCCTCCAAGACCAACAACTCTGGTTTTTTAGAAATATCTAAACTATTAAATGAAGAAAAATGCTACATGTTTAGAGGACAGTTGAACAAAAATATTTTTTAAATATCTTTTGAATTAAAATAGATCTCCCCCTTAATTGGTATACCAATACACTACTAGATCACATTTGAAAAATAAGAATTATTCACTAAGAATGTTCAGAAATCCATATTAGCTTTGTAAAAAGGATTCATTGTATAAATCAATTGTTAATAAAGCTATCCCAGTATTTTAATTCCTCTTTTCCAAAACTCATACAGAATTAACTCTTAAATAGATTTTAAGGTCACCTTTATAATTTTGTAGTATATGGATGTCTATAAATACCAGTTTTACATAAGTATTGTTCCTTTACATGTATTTGTGGATTATCCCACATTTCTTTTCAGTTAAGGGAACTAAATTTTGGATTGTTCCTTAACTATATTTATACAATAAAATCTTAATTCCCTCCTTCTTAAATCACTCACATTTCATTTATTTGTCTTTATATCATATTCCTTCTCACATATTAAAGTCTTTAGAAAAATGTGCTGTAAAATTGGGGTGAAAGGGCAGGCTTATTTCTGAGGAAACTACTAGGAAATGTTTTAATCATAATATGGAGGAAAGAATGCCAGCTTTGGGATCAGACTGTGGTTTAAATTATAACTTTCATTTACTAGCTGTGCAAACCTAGTTAAAATATTTCCCTTTTGAGATCCTCAGTTTCTTCATCTGAAAAATGGGTATAAAGCCTTCTAGGGTTGTTGTAAGTATGCTATGAAATAATAAATGTAAAGTACTTGGCACAGTACCTAACACACAGCCTATGTTTAACACTCTGTGAGCTCCAGTACAGCCATCCCACAGATGACTCACTCCTGTAGAGATAAAACACTGGACTAGTATCCCAAACTCAGATTATGTATTTTAAAGTCTTCTATTTGCCTAAGATGAGATCCATAATGACCCTTTTCATGTCTGTCTCCTAAAAATGTTTCCTCCTTAGAGCTGTTGAAATGAAATCCCCATAAGCAGTGTCTTTTCTTAAAATTATTTACTTCAGTTTTCATTTTCTAGTTATTTATGCTCATCTTCTTTCTAGAAATATAGGTAACTTTTAATTAAATATAGCAGACAAGTTATTTTCTTAATTTGATTTGCCTAAAAATCATTATAAAGACTTTTTAAAAGTAGATCACAAACATATTTACTCCCTCTCTTAGTGAAAACGATGATATGGAATGTGTACCATTACAAAGATAAAATGATATCATTTTGAAAAAAGCACATTATTAATAAATGTATAATTCTTAAGTGGTAACTTCAGTGTCATCTGAATATAGTTATCTCTTATAAGCAATTATAATACTTTCCACCAAAGCTAGAGAGTTTATGTTTATCAGATTAAAAAAATGAAGCAAAATAGCATATCAATTTTTTGCCCTTCAGGTAAAACTGTTTCCTGTGCCTTCATATAACTGATGCCAGAAACCAGCCTGATTTCACAAAACATTGAGTTATAAGAGCTTGATCAGTTGTTCTGAAGACTCCCACCCATATTCTCATCTAGGTCCAGCAGAAAGGACAACAAAAAATTAAACACTTCCTCAATGGATGTGATTGATAGTCTTTCAAAGAGCATTCCTATTCCATATTCTTTATTTTAGGACAAGCAGGAGCTAAGATGGAGCATATTGTAAAAGCATTACTTCCCCCCCTTTAATCAGGTACTTACTGCTGTGGAATTCTCTACCTTTGTGGCTGGTGGCTAAGAGTATTTCAGTAGGATAAGCATGGGTGGGCTATCAGCAGGGGAAGAAGTATGTGTTGTAAGTCATGTGAAGTTATGACAAAAATGAGAATCTCGGGGCTTATTTGGATCCCCTGTGTATTAGCTAATAAATATAATAAAGCTATGGTTCTATTATTCTACAGTTTTTCAGTGGGATAGTTTATGTGCAATTATATGCAAAATATATAGGCAGATTTGAATATGTTAAGCACTGCATGTGGTTGTAAGATGTATATTAATGTGGTTTCTGTGTTTTATAGTCTACCCCAGTAAACATTCACATAAAATATCAATGGCTTCACACATGTATGTGTTCTTCTCTTTCCCTTC
Source organism: Bos mutus (assembly GCF_027580195.1). Lineage (NCBI taxonomy): Eukaryota > Metazoa > Chordata > Mammalia > Artiodactyla > Bovidae > Bos > Bos mutus. The sequence continues at coordinate 50,909,005 of NC_091624.1, read as the reverse complement.
CCCCCACATCCTGTCTCCACGCCCTCCTCATCCCTCCACCCTTCATCAAAGCTTGTGGTCCTTTTCCATCCGTGTACTAAAAGGTTCTTTGTAAACCAGGCCATTTGTCCATCATTGTTTGGGGTCCAAACAGTGGTAAGATACCCTGTCACCGATCCCGAGTGCTATGAATGGCAGCTCCTCTCCGGACAATTGGCGGAGGGGCCGAGAAATATTCCTGAGAGGATTATTTAACCTTTCAATTTAGAGGGCACAAAGCCTAGCTGATTAATGAACTTTCTGATGGGCGCCGATAAGCGGATCTATTTCTTTATTTCCGCTAAAAGTGATTCCTTCTCCTGTCCATATTACTATAATCTTAAACATAAAATGTGGCAAATAGATTAAAAAACAGCACTAAAGAGTTTATCTGGCTGGCAAACTGAAGGAGCTAAATTAAAATTGGTAATGACAGCAGTGGCTCAGCCTCATATATGGTTTTTAAATGCACTGTGTATTTTGAAGAGACTTATTCTCCAGCACGACTGGTAATGACTGCTTTTGGTGCACAGTCTGGGGCTGGCTTCTGTTATCCCCACCCCACCCCACCCCCCACCCCCCCAAAAAAAATGAGTTGTGTTATCTGGATGGCTGCAGACACATACGCATCCCCCTTTCTCACTGCATGGGCAGACAAGGTCGATAGCATTACAAGGTATTTGTGGCAGTGCTTGTTTCAGTTTTCAGAGCTGCCAGTTTCCAGGCGGATTTGAATTACAAAAGAAGAAGCTGGCATGAAAATTGAAAGGTTTTATCGGCTGGTCTGAAGCCTCATAGCACATTGCTTATTTATGCAGTCCATTTGCACCAGGAAATATAAAAAGGAAATACATTTTTAAAATAAGGCCATAAAGACCCAGATATGTTTAAGATGGCAAATAAAATATAGATACCTATAATATCTTTCCAGGAAACGATTTTCACTTAATGTTGCACATTACTTCAGAAGAGCATTTATGTTGCTGTCATAAATTTGTGCGTTTGTGTCACTATGTGTAGGTAGTCTCTGGGGATTAAGAAAGAAGCCTTTGCTAACTTACTTTAAAATTAAAATAGACGGAGGGATAGCTCTGCAGTTTGAGAGCTACATTGGAAATATTTAAATAGGGTGGTAAATTAAACTTAAACTAACATTTTTGCATTCCATGTAAAATTAGCTATGGCCCAGTGAATAAATGCCACTACCTTTGGAGAAAATTGGGATGCTTTTTAAGCCATGAAGATTTGGAGCATTCAGAGGGTAAATTAATGTGATCCTTACTGTCTTGCATATGTTCATTGTTCTCTGCTTACTGAGGTTTTCTTTTTTGTTGTTGGTTTTTGGGGGAGGTCAAGTAGGGTTAGAATGTCATTTACAAAAGGAAAAACCATAAATTAATCAATTTAATAGCTCCTTATAAAACTTATGCTTAATTCATTTTAGTCTTCAAATATATTGTCTGTTAGATTTTGCCTAACACTTAACATTGTGAATATATTATCTGGTTGGGAGTTATACCAACTGTTTACCTCTATCCTTATTACTGTAGTGTAGTTTTGACTTGAAAAAGATACAGTCATGTAATCCCTTACACTGTAGGCTACATAAAATAAAGATATAAGTATACAAACATACAGTACTTCAAGGACTTGAATACTTAATGGTCTTGCCGCACTGGTTATTTGCAGCCTTCAACCCATTGGCTTATAAAACTTAAGAGTGTCCAAAAGAGGGGTAGGGAGGAAGTTATGTGTACATAGGAAATTTCATATCAAATTTCAAATCAGAATAAAGCAACATACTTTATTTGCTGCAGTTCAAATGAACACTGTTTTAGAATTCATCTTCCAATAAAGCAAATTGCTCTATTACTCTCCGCTTAACCATGAGAGATGCAATTTTTTTTTTTTTTGCAATTTTCTTTTTTACCAGTGTCTGGTACCTTTCTCATGTTTTCATGACCTGGACTAATTACTTCATGTAGTTTTTTTTTAACAGAGAAAATATCAAAAGCATACACGTCTGCTGCATGCTAATGATGTGCTGTACATTTTTTCATGAATTTTCATAAGGATTTTTTCTACGTAGCATGTGTGGCTTAATGATGTAATCACCCGATAGACTAGAAAATGCTCCAAAGGAGACGTTACGGTCTGTTGTGTACATAATACATGTTTCAAAAATCTGCCTAATTAAGGAATTACTCGATGGATTGGGAGTCTGTTGGGTACATGACATAGTTTTTTTAACACATAGAAAATACAGGTATGTCATTATATATGATGCTTTTAATGGAATTTTTAGGATATAAGGGAAATTAATGGCAATGTCTGCTGGAATACAATTGAATTCTTTTTTTTTCACTGAGGAAAAACAAAGCTTAAAAATCTTCGGAAGCTTTGTTTTAAAATGAGACTTTGTTCCCAAATCTCTCACAGGGAAGTAATACAATGAATATTTGTCAGAAATGGAAGGTTTTGTTCAAACCGTGGGTGGAGTAGGCCTGGAGTTCAGGTTGCTAGGTGTGAGGGCCCACTCCAGAAAACCACTGAAAACGGAGAACAAGATACTAGCCTTTATAGGGTAAGCATTTTTGCCTTTTCACAGACCCAGCTTTGGTTCAGTTCACTGCAAAACTATTTGCCCAACTTTAAAGTTTCTTTCTTTGATTCTTTTAGGCACCAGCTGTGATTTTCCTTGAATGTGTACCAGTTACTTTTCTGTTGGCATTTATTTTGTGAACAACACCAAAGGAAAGGGAAGGCATCCATTCTTTCCCTGACGACTTTTCATAAAACTAAATAAAATACTTAGAATACTATATCTGATTCTAGAGTTGGTAGTAAAAATAATATATTTAAATTAGAGAAGTATGTTTTAAATTCAAATTTTTGTTTTGTCCAAATGTGAAATTCATGACATTAGGTCACTTCAACTAGTGGACTTTGACTATGTGGGCAAGGTTTTGGATTGTTGGAACATTTTCTTGACAAATCCTATTTGATTACTTGGGTTGGATATTTTAAAATACATAAATATAGGAAGGAGGCTTGAGCTGTTTATTAAAAGAATAAATTAATTGGAAATATTTTTGAAAGAATAAGGTAGTTCTCAAGCATGAAAAGCATAATTGATTTGAGAGATGTGTATACAGATGTTCAGGAGGACTGAAGCTAAGCTCAGTGCGTTACTCAGTGTTACATTTGGTCATGAATACATTTAACTTCAAGCACTTAATGTATTTGCTTTTTAATCTATATTCATATAACAAATTATATTAATAAAAACATAGTCTAATCTTTAAGCATATGTATGATTATAAAAATAAGTCTATTTTGCATTCACAGGAGTAGAAAATTCCCTTTAATTAATGAAATTGATTGCAGATCCTATATAGTAATGAGCTTCAACTAGATACAAGCCCTCATTGGATCAAAGTCAGTCTAGATAAGGGCAGCCCAAGGTCACAGAGGGAGATCCCCAGCAGGTTCATTTGCATAAAAAATTACTGTTAGAAATAGGACACTGAGGCAGCTCTGGCGTTTTGATCTCTTGGCCTTTGTCATGGAGATTCCTGGTAGTGAAGGGAGTAAGGCCAGTGTCCCAGATAATGATTAACTGTTTTAATGGCATTCATTCATTCATTCCGCACTAACTACTCATGCAGAAAAAAGGGTTATGTAAAATGACATTAGAAGAAAATCATTTGTAATCGTTGCATCGGGCTGCACTTTGAGGAGACATTAGGAGTAAATCCGTGGCGTGGTAGGCTTACGCTTTATCTTCTGATATTTACTGAGTTTACTGGTGCATGAAAAGCTTTTAGCAAGAATAGCAGATGGGATGGACCTTTCATAGGTAATGCTATCTACCAGGTTATTACTTCTATATATTGATGGTAAAGTAATCTCCAAGATATCACCCTACAAATAAAGATTATTTAAATGTCTGTAACCAAAAAACAAAAACAAACAAAACTGCTTTCATAAATAGTTCATTTGGTTATCCAGTGGGTCAGTCTTTAGGTAAATCTTTTAACTTTAAAAAAAGTTCTAGAAAACTACATTCATTCCCTTGCATTTAACTTTTTGTCTGCAGTACAGACATGTATGACAGAACTTTGAACTTAGAGCTAATCAGTTGACACATTCTGCTTTAAATTGGACCTTTACCGTTAATTAAAAATAAAGACATGCTCCAAGGCAGAAGTATTGAGTCACAGATTTCTATTTCTAACACTTTAAAGAGCTGTAAGATTTTTGTTAGGTCATAGTATGAAAACTTGTCCACTGGAAATCATTATTGAGTTTTCAGTACTGTATTTTCTAATACAGAAATGTTCTCTAATTAGGTAAGATCTAGGCTGATTTCATTCCTATTAAGTCCTAGTACATGATAGCAGCAGATAGCATTTGTCATGTCATTTACTAATTAATTATTGCGAAAGTTTGAATTTCCATAGCACGATATAAATACTGTTGCTATTTTTATTATAATAATGGAAGTTTTTAACTAGTGATATTATTCAGATGAATGAACATTCAGTGTTTGCACTTCATCTGGGGCATAAATGAACAGTGGGACTAAATATGAAGCTTTTTGAATGAGATTACTTTCAAAATAAAATAAGTGTCAACATTAAACATGGTTTCAAAATCATGATTAGAAGGATCTCTCTGTTCCTGGTACTATGACTGATTCCTATTCTCTTTGTATTACTAATTCCTTCCTGGTTCTGCCAGAGTACATCACTCACCCTCAAGGTGAAGTATGAGAACTTACGAAGCTGTATTAATTTTTTCAGCCTTTTTAATATATCAAAGCATAATTTTATGAGTTCTCCCTTAATGACACAAAAAAATTAATGTTATTTCCCAAAGTATCCAGACTATTAAAAATAACTAAAATGTATTGGATACTTACATGGTCCTTGCACTTTATATATGCATTGCTGCTGCTGCTGCTAAGTCGCTTCAGTCGTGTCCGAATCTGTGCGACCCCAGAGGGCAGCCCACCAGGCTCCCCCTCCCTGGGATTCTCCAGGCAAGAACACTGGAGTGGGTTGCCATTTCCTTCTCCAACGCCTGAAAGTGAAAAGTGAAAGTGAAGTCGTCAGTCGTGTCCGATTCTTTGCAACCCCATGGACTGCAGCCTACCAGGCTCCTCCATCCATGGGATTTTCCAGGCAAGAGTACTGGAGTGGGGTGCCATTGCCTTCTCCGTATATATGCATTATCTGATTATTAATTTATTAATACTTAGTGAACTCCTACTATACACCTAGGCCTATTCCAGGAGTGAGGGTACAACACTGAACAAAAAAACAGACAACATCCCTGCAAGTTAGGGGATAGGCAAACCAAATAAGTAAACAGTACAGGTGTCAGATGTAGTGAGTACCTTGGAGTTTAAAAAAAAAAAAGTGAAACAGGATAGGGAACACCAGTTGCAGGGAGCTAGCAGTGTTAAATAGGGTGGTCAGGAGGACCTTACTAAGAAAATAACATCTGAGCCAAGACTTGAAGGAGGCAAAGGAGCTTAATTAACCATGCTTATCTGGGGGAAGAGTGCTGCAGACAGACAGAGCAACATTGGTACTCTTTGCAATTTCCTCAAACTTAAGCAATAAAGTAAATTCAGAGAAATTCCATTAAGCTTTTGCTGTGTATCCTCAATCAGTAGCAGAGTTTCAGTATTCATGTCTACTTTAAATACTTTTATTGGCTGGATAATTCATGGTCACTTTCTAAAATTTTGGAGGCTGTAACATCTACTCATTCACCAGGTATTTATTGAGCATGTGCTGTGTTCTAGGTGAGATGTTGGGAGACTTTTTTTTGTCAAGAGCCAGATAGTAAATATTTTAGCTTTGTAGGCCTGTCACTGGTCTCTTACAGCGTGAAAAGCAGCCTGGCTGTGTTCCAATAAAACTTTACTTAGGGACATTGAATTTTGAATTGTGTATAATTTTCACACCTTACAAAATATTTAATAAAAAAATAAAAAGAGGACATGATACATGAAAAAAATATTTTTAAACTGTTAATTTTTTCTATTCTAAAAATGTGTTTTTTTATTACAGACCTCTGTCCTAAAATGGATTTAATATTATCCCTTTCTAATATTTTATTTCTTTCAAAACTTCACTGAAGTATAATTAAATTTCAGTAACCATCACATATTTATAAAGTGTACAGTTTGATCAGTTTGGATATATGTATACAAATCTGAGAGGCCATCAAAATGTATTATTTATTTAATAATGCATTTAATAAATGTATTATTATTTTTGGCTGTACCATGCAGCATGGGAGATCTTCATTCCCCAACCAGGGATCAAACCCGTGTCCCCTGCAGTGGAAGCACGGAGTCTTAACCACTCCCAGTGGTTTAAAAGTGCCAGACTGTTTTAAAATGTTAAAATCATTCTTGGGCCATACACAACAGGCAGTGAGCCGGATTTGGCCTGCCAGCCATGGTTTGCCAACACTTACTCTAGAATCTTGGCATAGGGATGCAGAGTGGACTAGATGAAGATGTCTGTCCTTAGCACCTCGCACTCTAGGAATGGGGAGGCAGATAATAATGAAAAACCAGTTTAGTATATTAAAGGGTGACATAGGAAAAGGGGATCCAGAGCACTGTGGCCTCTACAGAGGAAGTGACAGGAATGAACCACTGATGAGTTGTGTTGTAGTGTGACTTTCTTTGTGTTCTGTACTCCCAGGGAGAAGCCAGAAGTACTGTGAGGGGTACAGGTGCCCCTGCATATGAGGAAGTCCCTGCTTGTATCCATACCAGTCAAGTCAAGTTCCAATGTCTGGATATACTTGCTAATTTGGTTCTCATCAACTCCCCTCATAATTACTTCCTTATCCTTTTGCATAGGATTTGAACCAATGGAACCTTTACTCAGTGAAATAAATATAAGTGAGAGTATTTTCCTTCTCATGAATGAATCTAGAAATCTTGGCTCAGAGATAAATTGTCATGTATCTACACAGACACAGAGAAACTTTTAAACATAGATAAGTTTTCCAGAGAACATTTATTATTTGGGGGATGGATTATGCTATCATTGGTTATAGTTTGTGCTAACAGTCACCAGTTAGCTGTTGAGTACCTACCATTAGCTTCACACTAGCTTCCCGTGCCACTTAAATCCAACGCTTTTCACCCTCATTTATGATCTGGTCCCTTTTCACCTCTAGAACCTCCTTTTCTCCCAATTTTCCTTCATCTATCACACTTCCAAGTTATAGATAGTTTTCAGATACTCAAATATAGCAAGCTTATGCTCACCTCAGGACTTTGCACTACCTATTCCCATGCCTTATGCCTAAAATGCTATTTCCCCAGTCATCACATAGTTGGTGGGGTTATTATGAGAAATGACCTTCGCAGTATGAGGTCCCCCATACTCAATCTGAGTCACCACCAATGACTTATTTACATAACATTTTAATTGCCTATATACCATTTATTACTATCTGATACTGCCCATGAATGTGTATTCTTGGTTTTATCTGTCTTTCACCACTGGAGATGCGAGTAGCAATTTTTGTCTTGCTCACTGCTCTATTAGCTACTCTTTTAAAAAAAAAATTATTTATTTTAATTGGAGGCTAATTACTTTACAGTATTGTGCTGGTTTTTGCCATACATTGCCATGAATCAGCATGGGTGTACATGTATCCCCCATCCTGAAACCCCCTCCCACCTCCCTCCCTATCCCATGCCTCTGGGTTGTCCCAGTGCACCAGCCTTGAGTGCCCTGTTTAATGCATCAAACTTGGACTGGTGATCTGTTTCACATATGGTAATATACATGTTTCAGTGCTATTCTCTCAAATCATCCCACCCTCGCCTTCTCCCACAGAGTCCAAAAGTCTGTTCTTGATATCTGTGTCTTTTTTGCTGTCTCGCATATAGGGTCATCATTGCCATCTTTCTAAATTCCATATATATGCATTAATATACTATGGTGTTTTTCTTTCTGACTTACTTTACTCTGTATAATAGGCTCCAGTTTCATCCACCTCATTAGAACTGATTCAAACGTGTTCTTTGTAATAGCTGAGTAATAATCCATTGTGTGTATGTACCACAACTTTCTTATCCATTCAGCTGCTGATGCACATCTAGGTTGCTTCCATAGCCTAGCTATTGTGAACAGTGCTGCAATGAACATTGGGGTACACATGTCTCTTTCAATTCTGATTTCCTCAGTGTGTATGCCCAACAGTGGGATTGCTAGGTCATATTGGCAGTTCTATTTCCAGTTTTTTTAAGGAATCTCCACACTGTTCTCCATAGTGGCTGTACTAGTTTGGATTCCCACCAACAAGTGTAAGAGGGTTCCCTTTTCTCCACACCCTCTCCAGCATTTTTGTTTGTAGACTTTTTGATAGCAGCCATTCTGACCGGCATGAGATGGTACCTCATTGTGGTTTTGATTTTAATTTCTCTGATAACAAGTGATATTGAGCATTTTTTCATGTGTTTGTTAGCCATCTATATGTCTTGGAGAAATGTCTGTTTAGTTCTTTGGTCCATTTTTTGATTGGGTCATTTATTTTTCTAATATTGAGCTACATGAACTGTTTGTTTATTTTTTGAGATTAATTCTTTGTCAGTTGCTTCATTTGCTATTATCTTCTCCAGACTCTGAAGGCTGTCTTTTCACCTTGCTTGTAGTTTCCTTCGTTGTGCAAAAGCTTTTAAGTTTAATTAGATCCCATTTGTTTATTTTTGTTTTTATTTCCATTACTCTGGGAGGTGGGTCATAGAGGATCTTGCTTGTGATTTATGTCAGAGAATGTTTTGCCTACATTTTCCTCTAGGAGTTTTATAGTTTCTGGTCTTACATTTAGATCTTTAATCGATTTCGAGTTTATTTTTGTGTATGGTGTTAGAAAGTGTTCTAGTTTCATTCTTTTATAGGTGGTTGACCAGTTTTCCCAGCACCATTTGTTAAAGAGATTGTCTTTTTTCCATTGTATATTTTTGCCTCCTTTGTCAAAGATAAGATGTCCATAGACGTGTGGATTTATCTCTGGGCTTTCTATTTTGTTCCATTGATCTATATTTTTGTCTTTGTGCCAATACCATACTGTCTTGATGACTGTATCTTTGTAGTATAGTCTAAAGCCAGGCAGGTTGATTCCTCCACTTCCATTCTTCTTTCTCAAGATTGCTTTGGTTATTCGAGGGTTTTGTATTTCCATACATATTGTGAAATTATTTGTTCTAGTTCTGGGAAAATACCATTGGTAACTTGATAGGGATTGCATTGAATCTATAGATTGCTTTGGGTAGTATACTCATTTTCACTATATTGATTCTTCCAATCCATGAACATGGTATATTTCTCCATCTATTTGTGTCCTCTTTGGTGTCTTTCATCAGTGATTTATAGTATTATATATATAGGTCTTTTGTTTCTTTAGGTAGATTTATTCCTAAGTATTTTATTCTTTTTGTCGCAATAGTGAATGGGATGGTTTTTTTAATTCTCTTTCTGTTTTCTCATTGTTAGTGTATAGAAATGCAAGGGATTTCTGTGTATTCATTTTATATATTGCAGCTTTACTATATTCATTGATTAGCTCTAATAATTTTCTGGTGGCATTTTTAGGGTTTTATATGTAGAGGATCATGTCATCTGCAAACAGTGAGAGTTTTACTTCTTTCCAGTCTGGGTTCCTTTTATTTCTTTTTCTTCTCTGATTGCTGTGGCTAAAACTTACAAAACTGTGTTGAATAGTAGTAGTGAGAGTGAGCACCCTTGTCTTGTTCCTGACTTTAGGGGAAATGCTTTCAATTTTTCACCATTGAGGATAATGTTTGCTGTGGGTTTATCTTTTATGGCTTTTATTATGTTGAGTTATGTTCCTTCTATGCCTGCTTTCTAGAGAGTTTTGATCATAAATGGGTGCTGAATTTTGTCAAAGGCTTTCTCTGCATCTATTGAAATAATCATGTGGTTTTTATCTTTAAATTTGTTAATGTGGTGTATCACATTGATTGATTTGTGAATATTGAAGAATCCTTGCATCCCTGGGATAAAGCCCATTTGGTCATGATGTATGATCTTTTTAATATGTTGTTGGATTCTGTTTGCTAGAATTTTGTTAAGGATTTTTGCATCTATGTTCATCAGTGATATTGGCATGTAGTTTTCTCTTTTTTGTGGCATCTTTGTCTGGTTTTGGTATTCGGGTGATGGTGGCCTCATAGAGTGAGTCTGGGATTTTACCTTCCTCTGCAATTTTCTGGAAGAGTAAGTAGGATAGGTGTTAGCTTTTCTCTAAATTTTTGGTAGAATTCACCTGTGAAGCCATCTGGTCCTGGGCTTTTGTTTGTTGGAACATTTTTGATTACAGTTTCAATTTCCATGCTTGTGATGGGTCTGTTAAGATTTTCTGTTTCTTCCTGGTTCAATTTTGGAAGGTTATACTTTTCTAAGAATTCGTCCATTTCTTCCAAGTTGTCCATTTTATTGTCATATAGTTGCTGATATAGTTTCTTATGATCCTTTATATTTCTATGTTGTCTGTTGTGATTTCTCCATTTCCATTTCTAATTTTATTGGTTTGATTCTTCTCCCTTTTTTCCTTGATGAGTCTGGCTAATGGTTTGTCTATTTATCTTCTCAAAGAACCAGTTTTGTTAATTTTTGCTGTAGTCTCCTTTGTTTCTTTTTCATTTATTTCTGCCCTAATTTTTATGATTTCTTTCCTTCTACTAACCGTGGGGTTCTTCATTTCTTCTTTTTCTAGTTGCGTTAGGTGTGCTGCTGCTGCTAAGTCGCTTCAGTCATGTCCGACTCCATAGGCGGCAGCCCACGTTAAGTGTAAAGTTAGGTTATTTATTTGATTTTTCTCTTGGCCATTAGTTAATCTTAGAGCAATATCTGGCATGTATTAGGCACTCAGTAATTGTCTTTTGGGTGGTTTAAGGAAAGTATATACAGATGCTCATGCCACGTGCCTTGCACGCTGATAATTGTCACTATGGAGGCATCCTTGGACTTAGATTTTGCTCTGCTCGTCCCCCTCTTTTCTCATACACAATGTGGTTTCTTGAAAAAGTCATCTATATTCTGTTCTTCAGCATCTTCCTACTTGTAATAAACCCCTTACAATCTGGCTGGTGCCTCTGCCTCTCAAATGAAACTGCTCACACCAGTTGTCAACAACTTCCTGGCTGCCATGTCTAATGGATTTTGTAGTCTTTGTTATATATGATTCATCAGTGGTGTTTGACAACTTCTCCATTCTGCCTTCACATCCATGGTACCATCTCTTTGGGTTTTATTTCTTTCCCTTAAACCATTATGTGCTTATGGTTGCAAATTTTTTGTCACATCACATAATATCTTTTAGATGGAAAAATTATTTCTCCTTACTAACTTCATGTCTTCCTAGCACTCTGCTACCTGAACAGATTTGTAAGCCACTGAGCATGAGTGGTACGTGCTTCTATGCATGCCTGTTAAAACTGTATTTAATGGCTTTTTGCTAGTCTCAATTCATGATCCCCATTTTTTATTGAAGGATGTATTTGTTGGTTGTGTTTTTGATTATATCCCAATTTGTAATAGCTGAAGTTGTAAATTCCGTTTTGTATTTTCAGTAGAAAGCATCTTTCAGGTTACTGTCATCCTCCAGTTTTTCATTTTAGGAAACAGGAGCTAAAAGTAAAGTTGTTTGAAGAAGGTTACTTTTATAACCTGTAGTTTATTTTCATATATCAAGAAAATAAAACATCCACAATCTATCTATTTGGCACATTAAATAACAAAATTAGTTGGCACTCTTTTGTTGGCACCCAATAAAGAATACAAGAAATAAACTTATTCAAGTTTATTCTCATCCATCCAATCTCCAAAAATATGAGGAGAATTAGTTTTTTCCCCTATTTAAAGCCCCTGCCTTTTCAGGAGTTTTGCTCTCTCCATCCCTTCTCTGTGTCTTCAACTTCTCCATCTCTACTAGCTTTCTCACATGTTCAAATCTCTTCCATTCTAGCAACAAATTCTGCCAAATCCTCTCCCTTGGTCCTTACTGATCTTATTTTGCCCCTTCTTATATATCCTTCATAAAGCAATATATACCTACTGTTCAGGCTTCCCTTTTGGCTCAGTTGGTAAAGAATCCACCTCCAATGTGGGAGACCTGGGTTGGATCCCTGGGTTGGGAAGATCTCCTGGAGAAGGGAAAGGCTACCCACTTCAGTGTTCTGGCCTGGAGAATTCCATGGAGTCCATGGGATCGCAAAGAGTAGGACACAACTGAGTGACTTTCAGCTACTCTCCACGTTTCTTCAACTCCCATTCATTTTTTAGACATTTTTTATTATGAAATGTAATATATGTCCTGAAAAGTACATCAAACATATGTGTACAGTAATTAGTTATATAACTTCCATTCAAGTTATATGACACCAGTGTGTTCAAAAATAGAAAATTACCACTACCCTGAAACCCTCTGTGCTCTATTCTCTCCCCACAGGAAGTAATCACCACTTTTGTCGGTCATCATTTCCTTGCTCTTCTTTGTAGTTCTACCACCTTTGAGTGCATCTTCTTCACTCTTCAACCCATTGCCTGCTATTCTCTCTACCTTCCCACAGATTCCAGAGTTCTCACAATGAGATTATCCATAAACAATGACAAGTCTCATGGGTGTTTCTCAGTTCTAATCTCACTAGGCCTCTCTGCTATATTCGACATCATAGATCAGTTCATCCGTCTTGGAACTACTCTAAGGTATATGACTATTTTCTCTGTGGCTCTGCGTTCTTTAACCTCTCCTCCTTTGTCTATGTCATAGGCTTTTCTGCCCGTCCTTTACATGTTGCTGTGCTCAGGGGTTCCATCTTTAGCTCACTGCTGTTCAACTGGCTGTGGTGATTCTGAACACTCTGGTCATTTCAGCCTCAGCTGTTGTGTAGCTTACTTTCAGATCTAATCTTTAACTCAGACATGTTTCCTAAACCTTATCTTAAAACAGATAACCTCCTGGTGGACATCTGTCTCAATCTAGATGCTCAGCATCCAAAACAGACTTCATCATCTTTCCCTCTAAATTGACTCTGCTCTCTTTTACTACCTTTTCTGAATCAGTTGTTGACACTACTACTCACCAGTTCCCCCAAGTTAGAAACCTGAAAAGCATCCTAATTTCTCCTTGCTGCTGCTGCTGCTAAGTTGCTTCAGTCGTGTCTGACTCTGTGCGACCCCATGGACTGCAGCCTACCAGGCTCCTCTGTCCATGGGATTTTCCAGGCAAGAGTACTGGAGTGGGGTGCCATTGCCTTCTCTAATTTCTCCTTACCCTCTACCTAAAATTTTCCATTTGATATATGCCTAATTCTTTAAGAGTAAATTTAAATTTTATATTTCAAGGGAAGCTTTACCTGAGTTCCTCATCCCATCCAATAATGGATCCCTTTTGTCAGTCCATTAATACTTTGTACATGCTTCTATCACTATGTTTACATTGTTTGCCATTATCTATTTATATTCCTGGGTCAGGAAGATCCCCTGGAGAAGGAAATGCAACCCACTCAGTATTCTTGCCTGGAGAATCCCATGTACAGAGGAGCCTGGCAGACTAAAGTCCACGGGGTCACAAAGAGTCGGACATGACTAATCAACTAAACCCAACTGTTTGTATTCTGTCACATTCTACTAGGCTTTTATTCTCCTTTATCTGAGATACCTAATACATAACACAGTCACAGTATTGGCCACAACACCGAATGGAATTGAGGAGTGAGGAGGTTGAGGAAAGCACATGTTGATGTTAAGAATAAAAGAATTGTTATCATGTTACACACTTTAATCACACAGAACCATCTGAATATGGGTTCTCCACACTAAACTATAAGAGGCAGTGTTTCTAAGGAATCTTTTACCTAAAAGAAGTTCTTTTGGAAAGTGTGAGGTTTTAGTTTCCTTCTGACATTCACTAAATCTTCACAAATATTCATTTTTCAGACCAAACCTGGACCACCCAAAAAGCCAAAGACCCCTTCTGGACAATCAACCTTGGTGTATTGCTACAACTGTGGGCAAGAAGGCCATTATGGACATGTGAGTTTAAGTGGTAATTTGGACATAAAGCATTCTGTTGCTCAGGAGTGGTTGCTGAAAGGTGAACTTGAAAAGAATAATTCTAAACACTTACTTTTTTTGTATATAAACTAATATCTTGAGGTAAGACCTAAATATATTTTCAACTGATTTCAACTGATTCTTCCATCCCTACCAGAGTAATAGATCTGACAGAGCACATTCCTATATTTGTTTTAAATATACATGCAGGTTAGTCTAAAACAAATACAGTTCATAGAATTATTCAGACAAAATATAGTAGTTAATAAGTTTACAATTCTCAGGAATTTCAAGGATTGATAATACTTTGACCCAGCCGAATCGTGATTTTAGATTTTCTACATAGTTCTCCAGTATCTCTGCTTTTCCCTGGTACTGTGTTCAGTTAAATCTTTACCACTCACATGCAAACCCCAACACTCGCTGGTGGAAGGATAGAGGGCTACTGCCTTGTCAACCAGCCTGCCCACCCCACACATAGCCAGATTCCCTATCCCACCTGCATATTTCCTAACCCTAACTGAAAGGGCCAAACCTGTGTTCTAGATGCTGAGGTGTCAAAGCAGAAGCTTGTTGCTGTGAGGTGGGAGTGAGTCTCCTAGCCAGTTGCTTCATTAAGTATGAATGAGCAGTAGCTCATTGCAGAGATGGGATGCTGTAAGAATCGATTCACAGTCCATACATTCTGGGAATCTTGAGGAAGAGGAGGAAAGGCGGTGGCACAAGAAATAGAAAATCTGTACAGAGAAATACACCCCCAGTCTCCAGATAGGCTTCTAACAGCCTAGAAGCCAAAATAAACTGATACCAAATCAGATCTGATGACAGGAAGTGGAAAGCATACAAAAGTAGGGAGTCCTCAAAATGGCTAGTAGGATGGAGTGGTATTGCAGATCACATCTTGAGTTCTGACCATGGCACTTCACCAGTGTAGACCTTGGGGGTAGAGCTCTACGATATGGAGAGAGAGAAAAAAGTCTGGAGAAGAAAAAGCATGGGACAGAGTCCATCAACAGATGATAGTTTCCTTCCTTATTGGGGCAGTAGGACTATGGAGTGAGGGATAGAATATGAAAGCTAGGATGGAGTTCTGACCCCTAGTTGTAATTTTTGCTGTACTACTGACAACCATGTGACTTACATTGTAGGTGCTAGGGATGGGGGAGGGGGAATGAGGAGTTAGTGTTTAATGAGGACAGAGTTTCCGTTTAGGAAGGTGAAAATTTCAGGAGGTGGATAATAATGAGTTGCACAACAATGTGGATGTACTTGTGTGACTGATATAACTTCACTTTTATAGAGCTCACACTGAAAACCTAGTTAGAGAATTTTCAATTTTTTTGAAAGTTATCATCTCCAGATCTTTTTCTGCTCTGTGTTCCTTGTTGCCAAAACTCAGATGTTGCTAATACTGTTTAGTGAACATTTTCACATAAGCAGTCCACTGCCATACAAATCACATAGATGTACCATTTATGCTTGCTTACCTCTTTAAAGCAGAAGGTTATAATTTTAGCATTTATGTTTGTTCAATTAAGGAAAAACAATTATAGTTGAACACATACTGCTTACTAGTCACTCCTGTTAATGGAGATAGGAAATATATTAAAATCATTTGGAATTTATCCCTGAAATCTAGATTTAGATGATTTTTAATTTACAATAAAGCAAATTTGGCAGCCTTATCACTGCCATAGATGAAGAACCCTAGATTATCCACACTAATGAAGAAGATCAGTGGTGTGGCTAATCCAGAATAGTAGATAAATTATATAGCCAACTATCAATTGTCTGTGCTAATGGAGGGGACCAGTGATGTGGATAATCAAAATATAATTTACATGTAGCTTTGGAAAATGTTTGTAGTACTGTATAGCTCTGTATAGCCACATCAGTCTAGACTGTACAGGATCCAAATAGGAGACTGTGTAGGTAGGTAGTTAACAGATGTCTGAGGATGCCTCCCCTTCAGTTTCAGAAATTCAGCTGTACAGATGTTAATAAATAGCTTCTTCATGTGAAAGATACTCTAAGGTAAATGTGACTGCTCCCTTCTCTAATTCCACTCGCTCTTTAACTGGGGAGGGAGGGATGATCATAAGCAGCTTGGTATGAGGCAAACTGATAGGAAATGGTGGTCATTGTATGAGGAGATCACTCCAGGATCAATGGGGTGCTGGTAGTATGAGAGCACTAATACCTTTTTGTAATCGTGATTTGCTTAGAAGACATTTGAGATACAGGTTCAATCCCTGGGTTGAGAAGATCCCCTGGAGGAGGAAATGGCAACCCACTCCAGTATTCTTGCCTGGGAAATCCCATGGACAGAGGAGCCTGGGAGGCTTCTCATTTGCTCTTTATATTTTACAATTAGAATCTGTCTTAGTCCATTCAGACTGCTATAAACAAGCTACCATAGACTGAGTAGGCTTATAAACCACCAGAATTTATTTTTTACCAAGATGATGGTGCAGAATCAGTGTCTGGTGAGGGCTGCTTCCTCACTTTCTTGCTGTGTCCTCACATGGTAGAAGAGGATAGAGAGCTCTGTGTGAATCTCTTTTATAAGAGTTCCACCCTCGTGATCTAATCACAGTCCCAAAGGGTCCACCTCCTAATGCCATCACCTTGGGGTTTAGATTTCAACACATGAATTGGGTTGAGGGGACACACAAATGTTCAAACTATAGCAGAATCTTAGACCTAAATCTTTTATGGATATCCTTTATTCTGAAAACTTGGTGCCACTGTGGATAGAGATTTATAAAAGCAATTCTTTATGTTACCATGTAGGTTTGCCTTATAACTTTCAATACCCAAAAAGAGTCAGAAACTCAACAGCAGGTTAAATCTAAAGATAGTTGGAAGAAAGAAATTATAATGAACCAAATTACTGAAATAGAAAACGAGATTAAATAGCATCATCAAAACCAAAACCTGGTTCTTTGAAAACATTTTCTTTTCAAAAGAAAAGAGATAGACTTCTGGAAAAGCTTCTCAAAGTAAAGGAAAAGATACAAATAAACGATGGGTGAAAAGTGTAAATAGCTTGAAATACAGTACAATTTTTTAATTATAGGAGAATACTGTATAAACTTCATGAAGTTCAGCATTAGGGACTTCCCTACCCATTGTGTGGTTAAGACTCTGTGCTTCTACTGCAGGGAGCATAGGTTCAATACATAGTCAGGGAACTAAGATCCTGCTTGCCACATGGCCAAAATAAAGTTCAATGTTAAATCTGAAAAATGAAATAAATAACTCTATGGAAAAATATGAACTAATCAAAATGACTGAAGAAGAACAAACCTACATGAACCAATACCACTAAAAAGATTGAATTAATAATCAAAATTCTCCCCACCAAAATATACCAGAACCAGGTAGGTTTGTAGTCAAGTTTTACCAAACATTTATTCAGAGAGATAATCCAAAAGAACACTACTCAACTTATTTTTTGAAGCTATTATAACCTAAAGCTACTTCAAAATATTTACAGAATGTTACCATTTTTATGAAATCTGAACACTTCAAACTTATAATGTTGTTTATTGGCATATTTATTAATAGTAAATTAATAGTAAAAGTATTAAAGCATGAGAATGGTAGACACCAACTTTAAGACCATGGCAGCTTCTGGAAAGGAAAGGAGATAAATGGGAAGTGGGAAGGACAGTTACACAGAAGATCTCAATTCTATCATTAATGCCTAGTGGGAAGAGAACTGAATTAACGGTAAATGTTGATTTGATAAAGCTACATGGTTAGGTATAGGTTTCCATTACTTTATTTTCTGTACTTTAGTGTGTATTTAGAATAATTCCTAGTTCTTTAAATTACAAATTATGTCTCTAAGTGTATGGCTGCCAGCTTGATCAAGTGTCTTAGAATTACAACTTGAGTATATCATAACAGAGTTATGATAAATCAGCTAAATTCTATTCAGGTAATTCACATATTTTCTTGCTAAGAGATACAGATAGCCTCCATTATCTTAAAGTAGAGTGTTCCTGTGAAACCTTACCTAAACCAAAGTAGCTGTAAAGCAAAGAAGCAGTTACCTTATAACACATTTTTCTAATGACTGCAAAACATAGGTGGAGATAAAACACAGGTGCTCACAGACACAGTTCAAAGCTATGGTGACTTGATGCTGAGATGCTGAGTGTAGGTTATGAGGAGGGAGCTTGATAGTGCCACTCTTGCTACTCCCAGTCAGTTCAGTTCAGTCAGTCGTGTCCAACTCTTTGCCACCCCATGTCCATCACCAGCTCCCAAAGCTTGCTCAAACTCATGCCCATCAAGTTGGTGATGCCATCCAACCATCTCTTCCTCTGTTGTCCCCTTCTCCTCCTGCCTTCAATCTTTCCTAGCATCAGGGTCTTTTCCAGTGAGTCAGTTCTTCGCATCAGGTGGCCAAAGTATTGGAGTTTCAGCTTCAGCATCAGTCCTTCCAATGAATATTCAGGATTGATTTCCTTTAGGATTGACGGGTTTGATCTCCTTGCAATATGAACAGTATGAAAAAGCTACTCTGGATACTCACTGTATAATGGTTGCTGCAAAAGATGCTAAAGGCTATTTTCATTTTCACCTTTTCTTATAAAGGTGAAAATTGGCTTCATAGTTCTTTCTGTTAGTGAAAACATATCTTTCATAAAAGTGAATCAGTGTAAAGCGAACTTTTAAAAAGCAGGGGCTACTTGTACTTTAACTTTTCTTTAGTACCTAGCTAAGAAGTACTGACAACCTAGACAGTATATTAAAAAGCAGAGACATTACTTTGCCAACAAAGGTCCATCTAGTCAAGGCTATGGTTTTTCCAGTAGTCATGTATGGATGTGAGAGTTGGACTATAAAGAAAGCTGAGCACTGAAGAACTGATGCTTTTGAACTGTGGTGTTGGAGAAGACTCTTGAGAGTCCCTTGGACTGCAAGGAGATCTAACCAGTCCATCCTAAAGGAAATCAGTCCTGAATATTCACTGGAAGGACTGACGTTGAAGCTGAAATTCCAATACTTTGGCCACCTGATGTGAAGAACTGACTCATTTGAAAAGACCCTGATGTTGAGAAAGATTGAAAGTGGAAAGAGAAGAGGACAACAGAGGATGAGATGGCTGGATGGCATCACCGACTGAATGAACATGAGTTTGAATAAACTCCGGGAGTTGGTGATGGACAAGGAGGCCTGGCGTGCTGCAGTCCATGAGGTCTCAAAGAGTTGGACACGACTGAGCAACTGAACTGAAGAAGTACTGAATGTTTATGGTAAATTTTAGGCAAGATCGCAGAAGACAAAAGTGAAAGGTTCCAGAGACCAGCCTGTTTCAAATGAAAGACATTATTTGGTTTGCAACAAGTTGAATGGATCTTTGTCACAGATCAGGTTAAACAAAGCCTACTACATGGGACATGGCTCAGGCCAAGGATGTAGATTTGGGAACTGGCAACCACCAGAAGACCAGAGTAAGGAGAGTGGGGCAAGTTGAGAGGAGTGATCTTTTCATGAGTAGGGGAAGCAAAGAGGAGAAAGGTTTCCTTCAAAATCACGTAGGAGCACTTTCAAGCTAGGCAAACCCACCACTACCCTCAGTTCAGTTCAGTCACTCAGTCGTGTCTGACTCTTTGAGACCTGATGGACTGCAGCACGCCAGGCCTCCCTGTCATTTTGCCATTGCCAGCTCCCGGAGTTTACTTAAACTTATGTCCATTGAGTTGGTGATGCCATCCAACCATCTCATCCTCTGTCGTCCCCTTCTCCTGCCTTCAATCTTTCCCAGCATCAGGGTCTTTTCCAGTGAGTCAGTTCTTCGCATCAGGTGGCCAAAGTATTGGAATTTCAGCTTCAACGTCAGTCCTTCCAGTGAATATTCAGGACTGATTTCCTTTAGGATGGACTGGTTAGATCTCCTTGCAGTCCAAGGGACTCTTCAAGAGTCTTCTCCAACACCACAGTTCAAAAGCATCAATTCTTGGCACTCAGCTTGCTTTATAGTCCAACTCTCACATCCATACATGACTACTGGAAAAACCATAGCTTTGACTAGACGCACCTTTGTTGGCAAAATAATGTCTCTGCTTTTTAACATGCTGTCTAGGTTGGTCATAACTTTTCTTCTAAGGAGCAAGCATCTTTTAATTTCATGGCTGCAGTCACCATCTGCAGTGATTTGGGAGCCCAGAAAAATAAAGTTTGTCACTGTTTCCTTTGTTTCCCCATCTATTTGCCATGAAGTGATGGGATCAGATGCCATGATCTTAGTTTTCTGAATCTTGAGGTTTAAGCCAACTTTTTCACTCTGCTCTTTCACTTTCATCAAGAGGCTCTTTAGTTCTTCTCTTTCTGCCATAAGGGTGGTGTCATCTGCATGTCTGAGGTTATAAATATTTCTCCCAGCAATCTTGATTCCAGCTTGTGCTTCATCCAGCCCAACATTTCTCACCACCCTTCTCCCCACTATAAGAATCACTGCCCTTGTGAGCAGTGGTGTTGACTTAAAATAAGCTTGCAAAAACCACTTGTGTGGAGGAAAAAGAGCAAAAGTTTAAGAATTTAGCCCCACATCAGAGTGTAAATGTGATGAGAAGAAGAAAAGGAGAAGCACTTGGAGGAAGGCTGTTGGAAGAGACAGAGATGCAAAGGACTGATAAAACATAATTTCAAATGAAACAAACCGTCTAACAGAGGAACAAGGCACTGCTGGGTGAGAATGTTGGCAGGAAAAACTTTAAAAAGATCAGAAGGGTTTCATAGGTAAAGAAGTAAAGGAAGAAAACCCAAGCCTGAAAGACTAGCATGTAAGCACAGTCGAGTGTTGATCCTCCCAGTGTCCCAGCAAACCACATCCTGCAGCCATAGTACATATGAGTGATGCAGGGCTCATCTCTTAATTACAGTGGTCCATAATCTTACCAAATGGTTATCTGAACTGTGTGACCTTATGACATCATAATTTCAAATACAATTTGCAGGAATGTACAGAAAGACGAATGTTTAACCAGACCTTTCCAACATCTCCATTCATCTATTACTATGATGACAAATACAAAATCCGGGAGAGAGATCAGAGAATAAAACGAAAAGTGAAAGGTATGTTACTAGACTTTTTCCTAAATTGCCTTTGCAATAGTTCCTAAATTTCTTTCTTTCTTTCTTTCTTCTTCTTCTTTTTTTTTTTTTTTTTTTGTGTGCTGTCTTTGCAAACTGTTTTGTGGGCCTTTGGTTAGCACAGAAAATGTTTTTAATAATTACTGCAGAAACTGGAACTTTCTTGATCTCCAGAAGTCAAGCACCCACTTCAGAAATCCTGCTTTATAATCTGTTCACAATGAACATTTTTCTCACACTGTGATTATTTTAGAAAATGTCCAGAAAAACACTTCTGTCCATTTATGCATGCAGAATTTTTAAAGACTCCTTTGAGATTTTTCTTTTCAACAAGTAATTATGTTTTCCCTCTAGTATTTTTCAAGCAAAGAAAAAGCTTTCTCTGCTCGGTGATCCCTGGAGCTTCCCTGAAGAAGTCATTGGCCACCATTATGAGCAGAACTCCAGATCCACAGTCACACTCCATTTCTTTGCCATTGCTAACGTAATGCTCTTTCTCACCAAATTGTTTTATAATTTACATCTATTCTCTCTACCTCTCTTCTTTCTTGCTATATACTTTAAGATGGTTTACAAAGTTACTTTTTTTGCCTTCAGGACCAAATAATTCTATATTTTTCACGTTTGCTCATACATTGTTGACCCTTGGCCTTTTCATTATTCTTTTCCTGACTGTCTCTGAATTCAGGTCCTTTCAAAATGAAGACACTAATTCTGGAGAAAAGTAGATGAATCACTTCAACTCCTGCATATTTTGCATATTTTATTTTATATAAAGTTTATCTCAACTATATGTAGAGAAATTATAGTATAAGAAGATAATAATTAGCAGCTGAATTTTTAAAAGATTACAAATAAATGTACCAAAATGTCATCTCTGAATTAAAGGGTTGTGTGTGCTTTCTCTTTTATTTTCTCTATACTTTTTCTCTATTTCCCATCTTTTAGTTATTGACAACTCTGTGGTACAGATCCACTTTGAGGCTCGCTATTGTGGACTTTGTGTTTTATACTGAAGTTTATAAGTAATTTGGAGAAGGTAATGGCACCCTACTCCAGTACTCTTGCCTGGAAAATCCATGGACGGAGGAGCCTGGTAGGCTGCAGTCCATGGGGTCACTAAGAATCAGACCCGACTGAGCGACTTCACTTTCACTTTTTACTTTCATGCATTGGAGAAGGAAATGGCAACCCACTGCAGTGTTCTTGCCTGGAGAATCCCAGGGACGGGAAAGCCTGGTGGGCTGCCGTCTATGGGGTCGCAGAGTCGGACACAACTGAAGCGACTCAACAGCAGCAGCAGTAGCAGCAGCTATAAATAATTACTTATTTTTGCTTTGTATTCTAGAATTCATTTTTGTTCCCTAAATATACTACTTCATACTCCACCTCATTTTTTTTTGTTGGTGAATTCTGTAATCTTTCAAGGTTCTGTTGATGTAACTTTTCATCCCTTACTACCCTCACCTCCCACTTATCCCTTCAGAATCACTACATCAGATATTTGCAGTAAGAGTGCCAAGTCCTGACAAAATATAACATCAGATCTGGCACTTAAACCTCTTGGATATACAAGTGCATGCACATGTGCACACTCAGTCTCCAAGCTAGTGATCTTTACTCTGAGGAATGATCTGCTGTCCAGTATGGCATTCACCTGTAAGTACTGTGGCCAGACTTTATCTTCAGAGGATAATTGAAATGTCATATGAAACTGTCAGAAGGCCATTTTCTACATCTTGTGTCACCTTATCATCAAGGACTCTATCACTGCAGGAACCTGAGTTGGTCAGACATGACTTTTCTTCACAAAGCTAAAATGATTACTTCTCTCACTGATCTCTGTCTCCATTGTTTAACCTAGTTAAACTGTGTTGAACAAAATAAATATCATTGGATATCTGGATGTTTTTCATGTTTGGAAATACAGAACTACAACCACTGAGTTTTTAGTGAGTGATTTTAACCTTAGTAAGGGCTCTTTAGAATGTCATATCATTAATTCATTTAAGTATCTGGCTTTCCTCTCTGCTGAGTTTTTTACAGACCAGTGAAAGCTCTGAATATGCTATGCCAGTCTAACTGCTGAATATGCAGAAATACTTTTATGTTTTCCAGAACTCCAGAAAAATGGGGACTTGCCAAGAAAGTTCAAGAGGCCTCATATGGAAGCAGCAGATAAGAGGCCCCGTGATATAAGAACAAGCCATGCCTCATGGAAAAACAACAGGTGGCCTCAAGAAAAGAAAGAAACCCAAAAAGAAACCATGAGCAGGAACATGAGAGAACGTGAGAAGCACAGAAAGGCTGCTAGGTGTCATGAAGATGATGAGGACTTCCCCAGGGGCCCCAGAGTCCACTCTACTCCTGGCACTTCCAAAACCCAGAAGCCTCACAAGCCCTTTCACCACTCATCACATTACCTCAAGCCGAGAGAAGACAGGCTATCCAAGGAGGGCAGGCGGGGCAAGCATAAGAAAAAGGAGAGCTGCGTGGAGGAGGATAGCAATGATAATTTGTTTCTCATTAAGCAGAGGAAAAAAAAGTCTAAGCTGTGAGTCAGCTTCTGATTGGGCTTCCCAGTGTTTGTCTGTTCTTCATGTCTACAACATCCTGTCCGTATTTTTACTATCTGTGATTAAATAAAATGAGATTTTTGTTTTTGTAATCTCAGCCATATCTAGAGATATTGAACAAAGTCCTTGAAGATCTCAGTTCTCTATGTTCAACAGGTTCCTAGGTAAGAAAACAGATAAACTTGGACTTCCCCTGTTACCAGACATCATTTTTATTCACTCAGTATCCTAGGGATAGGAAAACTTAATCTTTTCACAAAAAAAGTTTTTGAAATATTTTGAAAAAATAAAAACTCATTAAATGTAATTCATCTGCAGTGTGAGTATGAAAATTAAGTCTATTATAAGGAGAAATTAGCACTAATATGGAAAATCCATCCCTCTTTTTTAGCATTCCTTTTAATATTGGAAAGGATAATAACTATATATCTAAATCTGGCTTGTCTTGCTTCTGAAGCTGGCATCAGAATCTTACTTTGATCAGAGCATCATAGGCTAAAAATGGTGTCCTCCTTGAAAGCACTGGAGAGACGGGGAATTGGATTTTATAACAGAAGTAAGGAATCCATCCAGAGTAAATGTTGAGAGACAGATTTCCTGAACCAAGTGAAAAGAGTCATCAAAAATTTTGACTTAATTGCAGTGAAATAATTTTTTACTATTTTTATAGCCATACCTGAGGAATACTGTCCCTCAGATATTTAAGATGAATATTACCCAACTTAAAAAATTGTTTCCTTCTCCTGGGTTTTTTAACTATTACAGAGTTATACAGAAATTTTTGTATTTGTGACCTTTTGTACTTACCAGAGCCTAATGTTAGAATAAGAAAAATAAAATGTCTGAAATGTACATTTGTCTACTATGTAAAAAGACAGTGAGAGTTTGAGTGACAAAGGGCATACTTGGGTTGGACAAGTGACTGAAGTTATAGAATCTCTATAAACTGGGGTCAAATACCCTTACTTCCTGAGCTCTAGGTCTATGCCAGAATAAAATGAGATGGAGAAACATGTTCCTCCATGGTCTCCAACACCTGGAGTCTTCAATTTGAGGTTCCCTCTTGGGAACCATGTGTCTGGTAGCATCAGCTCTCTTTTGAGGGAAGGGAGAGTCTGCGCTGGAATCAGACTTCAGTCTTTAGTCCATCACCTCCCCTTTGGCTGCCTAGCTTTTAGCTACGTGTCAGCATCTGTTATGTGTTGGTGCTTGGCTTCCTGACATCTACTGGGATTGTTTTACTTGTTTTGACCCTAAGGTAAGTGGACAGAGTCTTTTTAATAACCCTGCTAAAAGTGGCAGCCATGAAAAATGACTTCATAAAATGCTGAGCCTTGAGATAATTGGCATTGTTTCTCAGTAGGACTTGGGACAAGCGTGGCTTATTATTGACATGATGTGACTAGCATTCCTGCATATCTGAGGACCTGTAATTTCAGGGCACAAATGGGGTTGCCTTTCATACTCAGAAAACTGGAGGCAGGAAGAAAGGAAGCACTTTTCTGTTTGTTTCTGAACATTATCTTATTTTCCTCCCCAATTTTTTTTTTTAAACATTTTGTTCGGGCATTTAATTTGCCCCTTCAGATCCATGTATTTAGATGAAGTTAGAACACAGCTGCGTTTCTTCACTTTGGGGCGGTAGGGAATGGTAAGGAAAGACCAGAAACATAAGACGAGCTTTTCCTCCATTTCCTCTTTGTTAGCCTTGGCACCTGGCTCTTATACCAAGTGTTCGGTTAAAGTCAGTAAGTCTACTAACACGCTAACTTTCCATACAAGAATAAGGAGTTTACCAATCTGACAATGAAATAAGATTTTAAATGGATAAATGTGATTAAGAGAAAAGCAGATGTCCCAAACAGTAAGGATGCACGTAGTTGCTAAGATTGTGTGTGTGTGTGTGTGTGTGTGTGTGCGCGTGCGGGCGCGTCTGTGCAGTTGCTCAGTCGTGTCCAGCTCTTCACAGCCCCATGGACTTCTGCCTACCAGGCTCCTCTGTCCCTGGAATTTTCCAGGCTAGAATACTGGAACAGCTTGCCATTTCCTACTCCAGGGGATCTTCCCGACCCAAGAGTTAAACCCTTTACTACTGCATCACCTGGGCTTCCTAGTATATAGTTATACCATACTTTATTTAATCATTCCTCTGTTGTTGAAGTTTTTGGTTGCTTCTGAGTTTCATTTTTTTTTTAATTCCTCTATGCATGTTGTATCTTCTATTATTCCATATAAAACCAAATTTATGGGTCAAAGAACATGCATGTATTTCCTGCAGGTTTTAGTACATGTTGGAAATTATCTTCCTAGCAGTATATGAGAATGTTCATCTCCTCATTCCCACAATAACATGGAATATTTCCATTCCTTTTTCTCTTTGCCACTCTGATGGGCAAAGAAACATTATTTGTTAGTGCTGCGGTGATATATTGATGTGAGCCATGTTTATGTAAGGAGAGACAGAATTAACGGTGTATCAACAACCTGTTGATAAAAGATACAGAAGCAGCTCTTCATAGGTAACAGCTGAAGATTCTTCTGACAACAAATGAACAAATTTGAAATAGTAGAATCTTTCATTCCTTCATTGCTGTCTTGATCCCTTGATCTTATTTTTGGTTATCACGGTTTAGAGGGTGCTGCTGGCATCTAGTGAGTAGAGGCCAGGAATGTTGCTAAAATGCTGTAGTGTACAAGACGGTCTCCTGTAACAGAAAGTTGAGCAGCCCAAAATGTCAGTAGTGCTGAGGTTGAGAAACCCTAATTAAAACCCCAACCCATTTCTCAAAAGGAATTCTCACCAGAAGGAGTCAGTGTAGGTTGCCTTCCACATCTTATAAAGCTTATATGAATATTATATTAATACTTTCATCAGACTGGTGTTTGAGAGTTTGATGGGACATGTCCTGCTCATCTGAAATAAGGGCCACTAGTTTCATGGCATGAATATCTATAGACCGTGTAGACTCCTTTGTGGAAGGACAAGGCCACTGGCAACTCAGCCAGCTTAGGGGAATTACTTACTAGCATAACCAGAAAACATAGATACAAATTTTAGAGCACCAGCTAGGGTGTTAGCTCTGTCAAGAGGATAGTGGTGTGAGAACAAAGGGAGTCAGCTGAGGCAGGGGGCAGTGTGGTGAGGAGGGTTGGAGACTTATCTAGTGGGACCCTTGATTGGTTAAGAGTGTCAGTAGGTTGTAGATGCTATCACCAGGACCCTAGTCCAGTACAGGCACTTAGGGTTTGGGCTTATCAGCATGGCAGAGAAGTACCAACCATTGGAAGACAGCCAGTGCATGCCATGCAAAGAATCACTTCACATGACCATTTCAGAGTTGCTCTATCTAGAGGAAAGTTCTGGTGCATTTAATGTATATTTAACTTACATTCTACTACCATCCTAACAATTGTGAAATAAATCAGTTTTTCAAGTGATTTACTAGGAAGTATTTCGAATAAAACCCAGTGAAGGAGTGGGGAAGTGGGACAGAGAAGAGAATGTATCCAAACTGGATGCCTTATCAAGTCAGGGTCCCATAGAGGGCAGCTCTTAGACTCCCAGAGGAGTGCTAGAGACAGCATGCTGCTGCTGCTAAGTCACTTCAGTCATGTCCAACTCTGTGTGACCCCATAGACGGAAGCCTACCAGGCTCCCCTGTCCCTGGGATTCTCCAGGCAAGAACACTGGAGTGGGTTGCCATTTCCTTCTCCAGAGACAGCATGGGCCACCTCAAAGTCTCCCTGATCAGGGCTAAAGGAGTATGTGTTCCTGTATCAATTTTTGTTTTGTGTTAAATAAATCAGTCATTGTTTAAGAGCTGCTTCAGGAACCTTTTTCAGTCAACTCTGGCTTTCTGTGTACCCAGGCACAGTGGGTTTGGGCAGTGAGAAGGCAGCCCCCTGACAGTGACACGGGGATATGAATGAAACACATCACCTGCTGCAACCATAAACTCAGAAGTCCTTCCCACTAAAGTCCTTCCCACTATGACTACTTGGCAGTCATACACTAAAATGTGGGCTTTTTTTTTTTTAACGCAAAAAAAAAAAACCAAACTTTGTTTTGATGAACTGTGTGTAATCATTTTTTCAGACTTTTATCAGCTTATGGTACTCATATATAACAGTGTAACATGAAAGAGTCCAAAATACCAGATTTATTGCAGCATATATCATAGCCATTATCAAAAGCTTCACAGAGTTCTACTTCCAACCAAGACTGGAGTAACAGGGACCAGATTTACCATCCAGCCTGACACTAAAATATGTGAAGCAGTTTTCAAGACATTAAACATAGACAAAGAAGGACAGTGAGCTTTTGAGAGATGACCCCTGACTGCCCCAGCAGACTGCTAAAAGGGTTTTCCAATTGTGGAGCAAGGAGGGGAACCTAGGAAAGGCCTCATTAAGGAAACAGAGCTGGGATCCTAGAAAAGCCAAAGTGTCTAGTTTGCAGGTTGGATTACCAGAAAGGAGAGAGCCAAATCGAGAGCCCAGAGATCTACCTGCAGAGGGTCCCAGCTAAGTACTGGTTGGTGCATATGTGTGAGGAAGCCGCCAGAAAGGATGAGAGGGAACTGTTTGTGGAGCCCACGGAGGGCCAAGAGTGGTTTCTGTTCTCACCAGAGTGGAAAACTTCATAGTTCATGCAACATGGACTACAATACTCAGAAGAGTTTTTGCCTTGGTAATGGGGGGAAATTAGTCCTGGTCTAAACCTCTCTGGTTCTGCCTAACTAGCCTAAAACCAAGACATGACAGAGCCAAAGTGTTTCCAAATAACCAGGTCCAAGAACAAAACTCAAGATCATTTTTAGGAATACAAAAATATGCAGCACCCAATAAGGTCAAGTTGATAATGGAATCCTACCAAAAATGCAAATTAATCTATAGTAGCAGAAGATCCATGGTTGCTTGCAAGTGGGGGTGGTTGGGAAGGGTAGGAAGATTAGGAAAGGGCAGGCACAAGGAGACCTGGGGATGGTGAACACCTTCATTATCTTGATTGTGGGGATGGTTTCACAGATGTGTGTGTGTGTGTGTGTGTGTAAAAAGTCAATTTCATTCATAGTTTACTGGAAACATTTTGATGTTTTTTTCACTGAGTTGGGAATATTCTAGGAAAAAAAGAGGGCAAGACCAAGGATCAGTAGCCCACGGGCCATCCTCAGAAGTTTTTTGTTCTAATTATTTATTTATTTGGCTGTACTGGGTCTTAGTTGCAGCACATAGCATCTTCATTGCTGCATGCAGGGTCTTTAGTTGTAGCATGCAGACTCATAGTTGTGGCGTGTGGGATCTAGTTCCTTGACCAGGTATTGAACCCAGGCCACCTGCATTGTCAGTGCAGAGTCTTAGCCCCTGGATCACCGGGGAAGACCATCCTCAGTTTTGTTACCTGCTTTGCCCATGGCAGGCCAAGAAGGAGACTGATCACAAAACAAGTGTCTAACTTTTGGGGCCTGGGGGAGGGCAGTAGCTGACCTCTCGGGCCCAAGTGATAGGAAATGTGTCTAAGAGGCATGCTGGTGAAAATCTGCACCAGCACTGGGGGACCATGGCCCACAGGTTGGTGTCTGAGTTTGTGGCCTAACATTCAAAGCTTTCCCAGTTCGTCTTCTGCCTCCTTCACCCTTCCAAACCCATTGGATAAATGACTAGTCCCTGAACAAGTCATGTTTTACCTATGCTGTTGCCTCCTTCCAGAATATCCTATTCCACTTTTATGAACACCCCAGACAACATTAATCCTTCTCTCTTTGGTATTCCTGTTTGAGTTATTTAGTCAGCAGATCTTAACCATGGATCCTTTTGTGCCAGGTAGTAGTATTGCTTAAGGTTGTCTTTACTAAGAAATCTCAAGGCTCAAAGACTTAACAAGCAATTAAAAAGCAAACACAAAAATGACTGTCATACATTTGAGGAGTGCAAGGACGGATATGGGTCACTCTGTCAAAAAGAGTCAAGGAGATGGCAGGACCTCTCTTGCCCAAGACTTCCACTGGGTGTTCATAACAATGCAAAATTTCCAGGATAACAATAGGAAAGAGCCCTTCAGGAAGAAGGAATCTGGAGATACGAAGCAGCAAGGGTGTTTTCCCATCCTTATTTCCTGGGGCCCAAACTAGATGACTTGAAGCTATAGAATTTGTTCTCTCACAAGTGGAGGCCAGAAGTCCAACCTCAAGATGTCAACATAATTTCCTTTTTAAATTTTTTGAAAACTGAAGTATAATTGATTTACAATACTATATTAGTTTCTGGCATACAACATAGTGATTCAAAATTTTTATAGATTGTGCTCCACTTAAAGTTACAAAGGAAAGGAATGAGTATGTGCTCAGTCGTGTCCAACTCTTTGCAGTCTTGTGATCTGTAGCCCGCCAAGCTCCTCTGTCCATGAAATTTTCCAGTCAAGAACACTGGAGTGGGTTGCCATTTCCTACTCCAGGGGATCTTCCTGACCCAGGGATAGAACTCATGACTCTTGCATCTTCTGCATTGGCAGGCAGATTCTTTACCACTAGCGCTGCCTGGGAAGCCCACACAAAGTTCTTATAAAGCATTGGCTATACTCCCTGTGCTATACAGTATATCCTTACTTATTTCATACACAGTAGTTTATGCCTCTTAATTCCTCTACCTCTATTTTGCCCCTCCCCATTCCCTCTCCCCACTGGTAGCCACTAGTTTGTTCTCTGTATCTGTGAGTCTGTTGCTTTTTTTGTTATATTCACTAGTTTGTTGTATTTTTTAGATTTCACATGTAAATGATATTATTTGGTATTTGTCTTTCTCTGTCTGACTTATTTCACTTAGCATAGTGCACTCCAGATTCATCCATGTTGCTGCAAATGGCAAAATTTCATTCTTTTTTAATGACTGAGTACTGTACCACATCTTATCCACTCACCTGTTGATGGACACCTAGGTTACTTTCAAATCTTGGCTATTGGGAATAATGCTGCTATGAACTTTGAAGTGCATGTATCTTTTTGAGTTAGCATCTTCATTTTCCTGGATATATACCCAGGAGTAGAATTGCTGCATCATGTGGTAATTCTATTTTTTTTTTTTTTTTAGGAACTTCCATAGTGTTTTCCATCATGGCTGCCCTAATTTACATTCCCACCAACAGTGTACAAAGGCTCCCTTTTCTCCACATCCTTGACAACATTTTTTATTTGTAATCTTTTTAATGATAGCCATTCTGACAGGTGGAGAAGGCAATGGCACCCCACTCCAATACTCTTGCCTGGAAAATCTCATGGACAGAGGAGCCTGGTAGGCTGCAGTCCAAGGGGTCGCTAAGAGTCAGACATGACTGAGTGACTTCACTTTCACTTTTCACTTTCATGCATTGGAGAAGGCAATGGCAACCCACTCCAGTGTTCTTGCCTGGAGAATCCCAGGGACAGTGGAGCCTGGTGGGCTGCCATCTATGGGGTTGCACAGAGTCGGACATGACTGAAGCGACTTAGCAGCAGCCACAGATTCTGACAGGTGTGAGGTGATATCTCATTGTGGTTTTTAAATTTGTATTTCTCTGATGACTAGTAATGTTGAGCATCTTTTACTGTGTGTGTCAACTATCTGTAGGTCTTCTTTGGAAAACTGCCTATTGAGGTCTTCTGCCCATTTTTAAATTGGGTTGATTTTTTTATATTGATTTGTATGAGCTGTTTATATATTTTGGATATTAACCCCTTATTGGTCATGCCACTGTGTAAGTGCCATGATAGTTGGTTAAACACCACACTTGTGGTCCTTTTTAGGAAAAGTTGGGTATCCATCCCTTGATAATGAATGTAAGCCCTCCAGTTTCACTGTGGGTTATGTTCCCTCACAGCACCTTTTTGAGCATATGACTAGCATTAAGTGCTTATAACTGGCTATTCTATGGCAGTGTCATGGAGACGGGGCTATATTTTTAGCTTTCACACAATAGTTCAATACCCAAATCCACACATAAGGAGCAGAAGTCACAAAAGAAAGACCACAGTTCCCATAACAAGGTAGATGGGAACCCATGAAGAACCCAGAATTCCCACCCCAACCCATGCCCTGGTCAGGCGTGGCCCACACTGGACCTCCACACTGGGTCATCAGCCAACTCAATAAACACGTCTCGAGTATCTTACCTGAGCCAGGTTCTGTGCTGACATCAAGGGCTGCCCTACCCTTGAGGAGCTCTCATTTTCTGTAGTGGGTGAGACAGATTCAAACTCCATTCAGTTCTACCACAGGTATTTATAGACTACCTACTCTGAAGTCATGGCACAGTGATGAGCCAGGTAAGTAAGATCCATGCCCTCACGGGGCTCATAGCTCATAGGAAAGATAGACTCCGTACGAGTGAGTTGAGTGCTACAAAGCGTTCCTGGTGTACAGCAGGGGCTCGAACATATGTTGATAGAAAAGAGATAAAGACTATGTCTGCTTTATCCTCTCTCAGAGGGTCCTGAGAGAGGAGGACATGGGTTTCAGTAAATGAATGTAACTCCCGGCTCCCCAGTACCATCCTGTGCCTGAGAGTACCAAAATAGGGACAACTGAAACCTTAGTCCGCTGGACTGGGATGTTGACCTTCCAAATGGAAAGGTCCACAGTGGTTCCTTTGGGAAGGTGGCCTAAGGCTAGAGAGGGTGAATCTGGGGCTCCCATTGTAGGGTTTGGGGGTTACTGAGCTTGCTGGTGTTGCTCTGTCAAGCCTCAGGCAGACCAAATAGGACAAAGCCTGCTAAAATTATCAATGTGAGGTCTGTTGTTCAAATGGAAGAACAAAGAAAATTCAAGTCCACTGACATAATGCTGGAGCAGAAACAGCCCTCATCTTTCAAAAAACAACCACACAGACACCTACTAAGAGAAGTATCTCAAAGTTCCCTGTTTTAGAAAGAAATCTCCTGGGTTTCAGGACTGTCCTCAGTTGTAATCCATCAGACTTGTTTTCCTGCCTTCAGAGAGCTTTCGTTTTGATTGGAGGAGAGAGAAACCCTGAAACAGACAGCAGTAGCTCAAGTTGGAGAGAAGCCCAGATGTGAGACTGTGCAGGAAGGGGTCACTTTCAGGATCAGTGATGGTAGGGGCCCAGGAAGACTTCAGAACCAGAGGAAGTGACCTTAGAACTGGCCCTTGGAGCAGAGAGAAGACTTTGACATGTAGGATAAAAGGAAATAACGTTTCAGAAGAATTCCAGGTATAGGCAATAGCTGGTATATAGGAAAATCCAGAGCACACTTAAGAGGGCCTAGTCCATTTGCCTTGACCATGGCAGGAGGAGAAGGGACGACAGAGAATGAGACGGCTGGGTGGCATCACCGACTTGATGGACGCGAGTTTGAGTGAACTCTGGGAGTTGGTGATGGACAGGGAGGCCTGGCGTGCTGTGATTCATGGGGTCGCAAAGAGTTGGACACAACTGAACGACTGAACTGAACTGAATGGACGATATGAAAGGGAGTAGAGGGAGGTAATTGGATCAAGATCACTAAAGACTCCACATTTCAGGCCAAGAAGTGTGGTCCTCTGTGTTTCATTTTCCTCATCCACAAAAATGGAAAGAATACCCTTTTTATTGTAAGAATTAAAGTATCTAATGGATGGCACCCTCCGACATGGATTTAGATTAACACAGCACCACATAAGTTAGCACTTTTATAATATTAGTCCTTTCAGACATTGCTCTTCTATGGAATTAAGTATTCTTTATCTGCCTTTACACAGACAGGTAATGGGTGGTTGCATCAGGGTTCTCCAGAGAAATAAAACCATTTTTTTTTTAATGTAAGACCACACAGTTGTTGGGACCAGCAAGTATAAAATCTGTAGGGCAGGCCAGCAGGCTGGAAACTCAGGCAGGATTTCTATCTTAGAGTTTTGAAGCAGAATTCCTTCTTCTTCAGGAAACCTCAATTTTTTGCCCTTAAGATCTTCAGCTAATTAGATGAATCCTTCCCACATTATGGAGGGTAATCTCCTTTACTGAAAGTCCATTTGTTGTAGATGCTAATCACATCTATAGATCACATTCCCAGCAACATGTAGACCGGTATTTGATTAAATAACTGGGTGCCTCATTGCCTAGCTAAGTGGACGTACAGAATTACCCAGCTCAGTGGTCTTGTAAAACCTTAGTCCCTAGAACATGGTACCAGATCTGCCAGATGACTTCTGTACCTTAGTAATAATTTTACGTTATTTATTCCTGCTTCTTGCATAAAACTTTCTGCATACCGGAACCAAGCTGAATCTCTGTGGAATATATTGTGCCAAATGCTGATGCAGCCAGATATGCAGACTTCGACTTGGTGCCAAGAAGCCCTTCCTGACTGGAGTTTCCAACAGTGAGACAGACCACCTGGGATGAAGTGGGCTTGTGAGGTAAGCAACCAGAGGAGATTTAAGCATCTCCTGAGAGTGGGCCCAGGCGCCAGGAGAAAGCCCCCATGGAGGGTCAACAGATTCTGATAACTCTAGATGCTAAAAATGTTGCTCAGAAAAGTCCCTGCTTCTTCCTCCTCTCTATACCCCTCCCCTACCCCAAAGTGAGGCATCAGGGGCTGGGGCAGAACATGGAACCTCCCCTAAATGGAAACCATCTGCATATCTTTCTCACCCTTCCTCCACCAGCCCCCTCTCCCCAGCCAGCTTCGCCTGGTTGATCTTTCTGGGAGGGGAGCTTGTCAGATTCACCTCTGCCTCAGCCTCCTTTCACACCCCACCTTATCCTCCACGCCTATCCCCCATGGAGCCTTAAGGGGCCCAGGGGATCCACCTTCGTCCTGGACAAGTCATGGGTCACCAACCACCTCTCCTCTGTGCCTACACCCAATTAATCATCACTTCCTGGTGATTTGCATGGCAACCCTCTTGTGTTAGCTGCTCAGGGGAGTTTTCTGGTTTCATTGCCTCAATTAACACTGGCTTCCTGGGTCACTGTGGATTCCCCTGCCAACCCACCACAGACTTGGCCTCTGCAGCCTGCCTGTTTGTGCTCCAGAAGGTCCTTGTGTTCTCAGGAGGCTTCCCTTACCAACAACAACCCAGGCTATATATGTAGCACCATCTCGCAAGGGATGGAGAGGTCTTGGATAGGGCTGGATTCTTGAAGTTCTGCTCAGAGCTTCAAAGGCCTAAATGATTGTTTAGTCCACTCTGGCCCACTCGATTTCACCCCCACTTTACAGATGGGGAATCCGAGACCAGACAGGGAAGAGGTGTGCCCGTGGTCGTACCTCAAGTCAGAGATAGAGCTGAGCCTAAGCTTTGGGACCCTTTCCCTCAGCCCTCCCTGTCTTTCTGTGCCACACCTTGTCAACAGAAAACAGAAAGCATCTGAAAACATGAGCATATTAGGCATGAGCGAAAAACATGTTTAGTGTTTAAATTTTGAAACTCAACAACCTCTGGGCATCCTCTGCTCAGATGGCAGCAGTTTGCAAGATGTTCTGGGAATGGCCATGGGCTGGGCTGTGGCATGGAGCCAGAGGGTGGGTGGGAAAAAAGACCTTCCTCCCAGGCAGAAACTCTTTTAGCACAGTAATCTGGGTATCTCCTAAGTAACCCCTCCCCACAGAGTCATTATCACGAGCCATGGAACAAATGAACATGAGGATACAGGAACTAGACCAAAGGACAGGGAGAAAATTAGAAAGGAGAGGGAAACAGCAGCAGATCCAGAGAATACAAGGAAGACACCGGAAAGACTTCAAGTTCCCAGACCATCATGGGCCAGCAGAAGTCCAGACACTTGCTATAAAAGATCATCTCAGGGTTTCCATGACAAGGATACTGTCAAGATCAAAAAGTCACCATTCTACAAGTTGAATGACCTTCAGAAGTTATTAAGTCTAGATCCCTCTGCAGTACATAAGGGGAAACCCATAGAGTGCTTCATATCCTGCAGAGTTAGGAGCAGAGCCCAGTCCCTGCCTCCCCATGTGGGACTGTCTCCATGAGCCAGGATGGGCCACGGGGCCAGAATTTGGAGGAGGCTTAGAGCAGGGGAGGAGGCTTAGAGCAGCTCAAAGACAATGTTGAGCTTTCTGGATCCCTGGAGCCTGGTGAGGCAAAAACACCACACAGAAAAGCTGGAGTATCTCTGTGACAATAGACTCCTGAGGTGCTGAGGAGAAACCAGTGTGGTTGTCATGAGGAAAGAAGGGCTGTGAAAGTGAAATTTACAATTTGTGAGAGAGGGAAACTGAAAATGTGCTCTCTATCCCATGCAAATTGTCTGTGGCTTTTTGTCCCACACCTGCAGCAGCTCATGGCATGTACAACAGCAGGATCCATGGGTTTGGTTCCCACGGTCTTGTTCCAAGAAAATGGAAACAGAGATGGCTGCTGTTGTTCAGGGAGGGATGTGCTGGGGTGTGGGCTCCGTGTGGAGGTGTCCGCTGGGCTGACAGCCAGTCTCCTTTGTGCCTGACTGAGGTAAACCTGGTAGGGACTAGCTCCTAGGGACAGCATTCCCAGGGGCCCCTGCTTCCCCTGCCCTCAGCTCCCGACTCTCTGCCCTGCTCACCTCCTGTCACTCCCCCTTTTGTTCTGCCCCCAGATACCCCCATATTTTCATTCTTGTGAGAATTTGCTCATGCTACATCTCCTGCTGGAAATGCCCTCCTTCCTTTACTTCTCCAATCCTGTCAGCCCAGTCAGAAATTCCACAAGGAAACCTCCCGTTTGGCTCGAGGCACTAGCAGTGTCTCTCCCAACCGTGCCTCTCAACCTCATGTGGCCCATATCTACTTTCAGTTGTCTATTTATTCCTTCAGTCTCCCTCAGAAGACTGGGAGCCCCACGAGGACAGTTACTGTGTCAGTAACTGACACAAAGAATTCATCTTTGTATTCCAAAGCCAAGCCCTTCGCTTGGTGCCATTGGAGGCCAGGGTACAGGCTGCCACCATCCCAGTCAGAGCCAGGGCTGTCATTGCCAATCACTCAGGGTCACCTTTCCCCTGGAGTCTCAAGAGGCTTCAGTCTTCCACATAGGGTTCCAAAACATGGTCCACTCGAGAAGGGAATGCCAAACCACTTCAGCATTCTCGCCTTGAGAACCCCATGAGCAGTATGAAAATGACACTGAAAGATGAACTTCCCAGGTTGGTAGGTGCCCAATATGCTACTGGAGAAGAGTGGAGAAGTAGCTCCAGAAGGAATGAAGAGGCTGAGCCAAAGTGGAAACAACCAGCTGTGGATGTGTCTGGTGGTGAAAGTATTGTCTGATGCTGTTAAGAACAATATTGCATAGGAACTTGGAATGTTAGGTCCATGAATCAAGGTAAATTGGAAGTGGTCAAACAGGAGATATCAAGAGTGAACATCGACACTTTAGGAATCAGTTCAGTTCAGCTGTTCAGTCATATCCGACTTTTTGTGACCCCATGGACTGCAGCACGCCAGGCCTCCCTGTCCATCACCAACTCCCAGAGTTTACTGAAACTCATGTCCCTTGAGTCGATGATGCTATCCAACCATCTCATCCTCTGACATCCCCCTCTCCTCCTGCCTTCAATCTTTCTCAGCATCAGGGTCTTTTCCAATGAGTCAGTTCTTTACATATGGGGTCCGAAGTATTGCAGTTTCAGTTTCAGCATCAGTCCTTCAAATGAATATCCAGGACGGATTTCCTTTCGGATGGACTGTTTGGATCTCTTTGCTGTCCAAGGGACTCTCAAGAGTCTTCTCCAACACCACAGTTCAAAAGCATCAATTCTTCAGCGCACAGCCTTCTTTATAGTCCAACTCTCACATCCATACATGACTACTGGAAAAACCATACCTTTGACTAGACAGACCTTTGTTGACAAAGAATGTCTCTGCTTTTTAATATGCTGCTAGGTTGGTCATAATTTTTCTTCCAAGGAGCAAGTGTCTTTTAATTTCATGGCTGCAGTCACCATCTGCAGTGATTTTGGAGCCCCCAAAATAAAGTCTGTCACTGTTTCCATTGTTTCCCCATCTATTTGCCATGAAGTGATGGGACCAGTTGCCATGATCTTAGTTTTCTGAATTAAGTTTTTTTTTAAGCCAGTTTTTCACTCTCTTTTACTTTCATCAGGAGGCTCTTTAGTTCTTCTTCGTTTTCTGCCATAAGGGTGGTGTCATCTACATATTTGAGGTTATTGATATTTCTCCCAGAAATCTTGATTCCAGCTTGTGCTACTTCCAGCTCAGCATTTCTCATGATGTACTCTGCATAGAAGTTAAATAAGCAGAGTGAAAATATACAGCCTTGACGTACTCCTTTCCTGATCTGGAGCCCATCTGTTGTTACAGGTCCAGTTCTAACTGTTGCTTCTTGTCCTACATACAGGTTTCTCAAAAGGCAGGTCAGGTGGTCTGGTAGCCCCATCTCTTGAAGAATTTTCCAGTTTGTCGTGACCACACAGTCAAAGGCTTTGGCATAGTCAATAAAGCAGAAGTAGATGTTTTTCTGGACCTCTCTTGCTTTTTCAATGATCCATCGGATGTTGGCAATTTGATCTCTGGTTCCTCTGCCTTTTCTAAATCCAGCTTGAACATCTGGAAGTTCACAATTCACATTCTATTGAAGCCTGGCTTGGAGAATTTTGAGCACCACTTTGCTAGCGTGTGAGATAAGCGCAATTGTGTGGTAGTTTGAGCATTCTTTATCGTTGCCTTTCTTTGGGATTTCAATGAAAACTGACATTTTCCAATCCTGTGGCCACTGCTGAGTTTTCAAAATTTGCTGGCATATTGAGTGCAGCACTTTCACAGCATCATCTTTCAGGATTTGAAATAGCTCAACTGGAATTCCATCACCTCCACTAGCTTTGTCCATACTGATGCTTCCTAAGGCCCACTTGACTTCACATTCCAGGATGTCTGGCTCTAGGTGAGTGATCACACCATCATGATTATCTGGGTCCTTAAGATCTCTTTTGCGAAGTTCTTCTGTGTATTCTTGCCACCTCTTAGTAATATCTTTTGCTTCTGTTAGGTCCATACCATTTCTGTCCTTTATTGAGCCCATCTTTTCATGAAATGTTCCCTTGGTATCTCTAATTTTTTAAAAGAAATCTCTCATCTTTCCCATTCTGTTGTTTTCCTCTATTTCTTTGCATTGATCGCTGAGGAAGGCTTTCTTATCTCTCCTTGCTATTCTTTGGAACTCTGCATTCAGATGGATATATCTTTCCTTTTCTTCTTTGCCTTTCACTTCTCTTCTTTTTCTCAGCTATTTGTAAGGCCTCCTCAGACAGCCATTTTACTGTTTGTACTTCTTTTTCTTGGGGATTGTTTTCATCACTGCCTCTTGTACAATGTTATGAACCTCTGTCCATAGTTCTTCAGGCACTCTGTCTATCAGATCTAATCCCTTGAATCTATTTGTCACTTCCACTGTATAATCATAAGGGATTTGATTTAGGTCATATCTGAATGGCCTAGTGGTTTTCCCTACTTTCTTCAATTTAAGTCTGAATTTGGCAATATCATGATCTGAGCCACAGTCAGCTCCCAGTCTTGGTTTTGCTGACTGTATAGAGCTTCTCCATCTTTGGCTGCAAAGAATATAATCAGTCTGATTTTGGTATTGACCATCTGGTGATTTTCATGTGTAGAGTCTTCTCTTATGTTGTTGGAAGAGGGTGTTTGCTATGACCAATGCATTCTCTTGGCAAAATGCTATTAGCCTTTGCTCTGCTTCATTCTGTACTCCAAGGCCAAATTTGCCTGTTACTCCAGGTATCTCTTTACTTCCTACTTTTGCATTCCAGTCCCCTGTAATGAAAAGGACATCTTTTTTTGGGTGTTAGTTCTAGAAAGTCTTATAGGTATTCATAGCACTGTTCAACTTCAACTTCTTTAGCATTACTGGTCAGGGCATACACTTGGATTACTGTGATATCGAATGGTTTGCCTTGGAAACGAACAGAGATCATTCTGTCGTTTTTGAGATTGCACCCAAGTACTGTATTTTAGACTCTTTTGTTGACTATGAAGGCTACTTCATTTCTTCTTAGGGAATCAGTGAACTAAAATGGGCCAGAATGGGTGAATTTAATTCAGATGACCATTATATCTACTACTGTGGGCAAGAATCTCTTAGAAGAAATGGAGTAGCCCTCCGAGTCAACAAGAGAGTCCAGAATACTTGGGTGCAGTCTCAAAAATGACAGACTGATCTCTGTTTGTTTCCAACACAAGCCATTCATTATCAAAGTAATCCAAGTCTATGCCCCAACCACTCATGCCAAAGAGGCTGAAGTTGAGCAGTTCTATGAAGACCTACATGATGTTATAGAACTAACACCCAAAAAAAGATGTTCTTTTCATCATAGGGGACTGGAATGCAAAAGTAGGAAGTCAAGAGATACCTGGAGTAACAGGCAAATTTGGCCAGGGAGTACAGAATGAAGCAGAGCAAAAGCTAATGGAGTTTTGCCAAGAGAACACACTGGTCATAGCAAACACCCTCTTCCAACCACATGAGAAGGCTCTACACATGAACATCACCAGATGGTCAATACAAAATCATATTGATTATATTCTTTGCAGCTGAAGATGGAGAAGCTCTATACAGTCAGCAAAAACAAGACCGGGAGCTGACTGTGGCTCAGATCATGAACTCCTTATTGCCAAATTCAGTTCAGTCATTCAGTCCTATACGACTCTTTGCAACTCCATGGATGCAGCATGCCAGGCCTCCCTGACCATCACCAACTCCCAGAGTTTACTGAAACTCATGTCCATTGAGTTGGCGATGCCATCCAACCATCTCATCCTCTGTTGTCCCCTTCTCCTCCCGCCTTCAATCTTTCCCGGCATCGGGTCTTTTCCAGTGAGTCAGTTCTTCACATCAGGTGGCCAAAGTATTGGAGCTTCAGCTTCAGCATCAGTCCTTCCAATGAATATTCAGGACTGATTTCCTTTAGAATGGGCTGTTTGGGTCTCCTTGCTGTTCAAGGGACTCTTAAGGGTCTTCTCCAATACCACAGTTCAAAAGCATCAATTCTTCAGTGCTCAGCTTTCTTTATAGTCCAACTCTCACATCCATACATAACTACTGGAAAAACCATAGCCTTGACGAAATAGACCTTTGTAGGCAAAGTAATGTCTCTGCTTTTTAATATGCTGTCTAGGTTGGTCATAATTTTTCTTTCAAGGAGCAAGTGTCTTTTAATTTCATGGCTGCGGTCACCATCTGCAGTGGTTTTGGAGCCCAAGAAAATAAAATCTGTCACTGTTTCCATTGTTTCTCCATCTATTTGCCATGGAGTAATGGGACCAGATGCCATGATCTTTGTTTTTTGAATGTTGAGCTTTAAGCCAGCTTTTTCACTCTCCTTATTGCCAAATTCAGACTTAAATTGAAGAAAGTAGGGAAAGACACTAGACCATTCAGATATGACCTAAATCAAACCCTTATGATTATACAGTGGAAGTGACAAATAGATTCAAGGGATTAGACCTGATAGACAGAGTACCTGAAAAACACAAGGATGGAGGTTCATAACGTTGTACAGGAGGCAATGATGAAAACCATCCCCAAGAAAAAAAGAGCAAAAGGCAAGATGGCTGTCTGAGGAGGCCTTACAAATAGCTGAGAAAAAGAAGAGAAGCGAAAGGCAAAGGAGAAAAGGAAAGATATACCCATTTGAATCCAGAGTTCCAAAGAATAGCAAGGAGAGATAAGAAAGCCTTCCTTAGTGATCAGTGCAAAGAAATAGAGGAAAACAATAGAATGGGAAAGACTAGAGATCTATTCAAGAAAATTAGAGATACCAAGGGAACATTTCATGCAAAGATGGGCTCAGTAAAGGACAGAAACAATGTGGACCTAAAGCAGAAGAAGCAGAAGATATTAGAAAGAGGTGGCAAGAATACACAGAAGAACTTTGTAAAAGAGATCTTAATGACCCAGATAATCATGATGATGTGATCACTCACCTAGAGCCAGGCATCCTAGAGTGCAAAGTCAAGTGAGCCTTAGGAAGCATCACTACAAACAAAGCTAGTGGAGATGATGGAATTCCAGTTGAGCTATTTCAAATCCTAAAAGATGATGCTGTTAAAGTGCTACACTCAATATGCCAGCAAATTCAGAGAACTCAGCACTGCCTCCATGACTGGAATTGGTCAATTTTCATTCCAATCTGAAAGAAAAGCAATGCCAAAAATGTTCAAACTACCACACAGTTGCACTCATCTCACATGCTAGCAAAGTAATGCTCAAAATTCTCCAAGCTAGGCTTCAACAACAAGTGAACCGAGAACTTCCACATGTTCAAGCTGGATTTAGAAAAGGCAGAGGAACCAGAGATCAAATTGCCAGCATCCTCTGGATCATCGAAAAAGCAAGAGAATTCCAGTAAAACATCTACTTCTGCTTCATTGACTTCGCTAAGTAAAGCCTTTGACTGTGTAGATCATGACAAACTGTGGAAAATTCTTCAAGAGATAGGAATACCAAACCACCTTACCCGCCTCCTGAGAAACCTGTATGCAGGTCAAGAAACAACAGTTAGAACCAGACATGGAACAATGGGCTCATTCCAAATTGGGAAAGGAGTACGTCAAGGCTACATATTGTCACCCTGCTTATTTAACTTATATGCAGAGTACATCATGAGAAATGCCGGGCTGGATGAAGCACAGGTTGGAATCAAGATTGCCGGGAGAAATATCAATAACTTCAGGTATGCAGATGACACTACCCTTATGGCAGAAACCAAGAGAAACTAAAGAACCTCTTGATGAAGATGAAAGAGGAGAGTGAAAAAGCTGGCAGAAACTCAACGTTCTAAAACCTAAGGTCATGGCATCTGGTCCCATCATTTCATGGCAAATGGTTGGGGAAACAATGGAAACAGTGAAAGACTTTATTTTCTTGGGCTCCAAAATCACTGCAGATGGTGACTGAAGCCATGAAATTAAAAGACACTTGCTCCTTAGAAGAAAAGTTATGACCAACCTAGATAGCATGTTAAAAAGCAGAGACATTATTTTGCAAACAAACGTCTGTCTAGTCAAAGCTATGGCTTTTCCAGTAGTCACGTATGGATGTGAGAGTTGGACTATAAAGAAAGCTTAAACACCGAAGAATTGGTGATTTTGAACTGTAGGGTTGGAGAAGACTCCTGAGAGTCCCTTGGACTGCAAAGAAATCAAACCAGTCAATCCAAAAGGAAATCAACCTTGAATATTCATTGGAAGGACTGATGCTGAAGCTGAAGCTCCAGTACTTTGGCCATCTCATGCGAAAAGCTGACTCATTAGAAAAGCCCCTGAAACTGGGAAACATTAAAGGTAGAAGGAGAAGGAGATGACAGAGGACCGGATGGTTGGATAGCATCACTGATTCAATGGACATGAGTTTGAGCAAGCTCCAGGAGATTGTGAAGGCCAGGGGAGCCTGTCATGCTATAGTCATAGCATTGCAGAGTCGACAAGACTGAGTGACTGAACAACAGCAACTGCCCAGGAACCAAGATTAGCTTTCTTGACGGCAACTAGTGACTCATTAAATACTCAACTCAGATCTCTCAGCTGGGGGCTGCTGGCCCCTCAGATATTTGGCTCCAGGGCCATGCTCTGGGCTTACCATGATTGCTGAGAGATGCAGAGTGGACTTCCTCATGTTGCCTCAGCCTCACTCCTGAAGAAATCCCAGCAGGAAACCCACAGCACTTCTCAGCATATGCACACACTCCCACATTTTCTCACTCTTGTACACTCACACACGTACTCCCCCTCATGCATGCATACATCCGCACATGCTCAGATATGCATATCCCCACACATGTGAGCTGACACACACATGCTCACACACATATATACATTTTCACACACTCACATATGCACACACTTGTGTTACATGCACATATTCCCACATTCACAAATACACTTCTATTAAGCATTTCGTTAGTTTGCCTACGAACCCTCAGTGAGGGTTTCAGGGCTGCAGGGAGGTGTCATTTGACACAGTGCATAGTTCCCACTGTCTTGCAGTTCCTTCTCCCCACTTTCACCATCTTTCTCCACCTCTTCACTCCATTTCTCCAGCAGTGCCCCACCCCAGCATCAAATCCTTGTCTCTCTTTTGCAGAAGCTTTCTGCCATGCACCCTGGAGCCAGGGGCAGCCCATACCTCTGTCTGTGGATCTCCACCCCCCAGGTATTGACTTTCCCAGAGTTATTTGAATCGTGTTTCTCTACCTGGTTTCAAATGTTGTTATGACTAGATGGATGGCTTTAACAAAAGACTTTTGTCTAAAACTCTTTGCTTCTCCTTTTAAACTAACACAGTTCCATAACAAACACTGTTTAAAGCCTCTACTAGTGCCTGGCACCATGCCCAGCATTGCCAACAAAGGCAGCACTGCCCCTAAAGGAGCATCCAGTCTAATGGCAAAAACAATTAGTGGCAAGTGAAGGGTGTGATTAATGACATCCCTGGAGGCGGAGGAATGACTTCCCTTCCCTTCTGTTCACCAAATTCCAGGTGAACAGAATCGGGAGGGTCATCTTGGGCAGGAAGGACACATGCACAAAAGTGGTGGAGGGAAGGAG
The DNA here is from genome assembly GCF_027580195.1 of Bos mutus. NCBI lineage: Eukaryota > Metazoa > Chordata > Mammalia > Artiodactyla > Bovidae > Bos > Bos mutus. The sequence continues at coordinate 50,864,632 of NC_091624.1, read as the reverse complement.
CCTAGCTGATGACCTGTGAGGGTGGAGCTGAGGGTGCAGGAGCAGAGCAAGCAAGCAGAAGCCAGACTGCACCAGGGTGGGCCTGTTGGCTGTGACTCTGTCCTGCCAACGATGGGCCCTGGTCCACTTGTGAAAACCATGATTCGAAAGGGAGCTGGTATTTCCGATGTCTTCCCCAAAACCGTCTGAGCCATATGCCCATCTGCCTGTCACCAAGGCCCTGGAAGTGTTCAGTGTCCAACTGTCGTCCAAGAAACACACACATCAGCGGCAACCCGTGTCTGATTCCTGTCACTGTCATCAGTTTCACCTGTTCTTGAACCTCGTCTAAATGGAATCATCCAATATGGAATCATCATCCAATATGGACTGTCTTATCTTTGGCTTCTTTAGCTCACTGTGTCTGTGAGATTCACCCCTGGGTAGAATCTTTTTTAAAACTTTGTTTCCAACATTGAGGGTTGGGGTGTGAAACTTGAAGGAGCCCAGACTTAACGGTTTTCTAATCACCCCACCACAGAAGCAGGGCTCTCATGAAAATTAGCTTTTATCCTCTTCTTTTAAAAGCTTACACAGAACATAAGCCTCAAGGACCACGATGTATAGCGAGCTGCCCCAGCCATACTGAGCAGCAAGAGTCTCACTACGGTCCACGACTTAAGAGACTCTATTAAATTCAGGGTGGATTTTCTATGCCCAGTGGTTTTCCATTTTTGTCTTTTAATTTTTGCTCTAAGGACTTAATTTTAACAAAAGAGCCAAATTACCACCATGCTTTTAAATGAACTTGTTTAGGAAAGTTAAAAACAGGCTTTAGAATATGGAGCTTTAATTAACTCTGGAAGATGGTAATTAAACAGCCCCTGTGCCCTGTCTCATGCTTTTCAAAAGCAAAGAAGAGAGACCAGCAACTGGAGGTTGGCAAAACACTGAGCCACCTAAAGAGCTTTAAAGCTTCTCGTATCTTGGCTGTACCCTCAGACCAGCGACATGGGAATCTGTTGGGTTGGGACCTAGACACCAGAATAGTTTTCTAAGCTCTCAGATTCCCATGTGCGTCAGAAGTTGAGAATCTCTACTTTAGGCTGATAGACAGCTGTGAACAGTGATGGGGTGAGAGACAAAAAAGGGGAACGGGTGAGGCTGAGAGACAAGGAGAGGGCGTCACACAAAAGTACATCTCAGCGTAGGAGGGAACCAAGGGAACCTCAGCCAAGCCACAAGGCACCAGAGGACATTTCCAGCCTCTCAGGAAGAATTCTGTTATGGGGTGAACTGTGTTCTCCCAGATATTGAAGCCCTACTCCTAGTACTTCAGAATGGGACTCTAACTGCCTTTAAAAAGGTAATAAGGTTAAAATGAGGCCACTAGGATGGTCCTTATAAAAAGAGGAAATTAGGGGAGGCAAAATACCAGAGCCACATGCATGGAGGGATGACCCTGTGAAGAGGCAGCGAGAGAGCCACCATCTATAAGCCAAGGAAAGAAGCCTCAGAAGAATCCAACCCTGCCAGCACCCTGATCTTGGCCTTCCATCCTCCAGAACTGTGAGAAAATGAATTTCTGTTGTTTTAAGCCACCCAGTCTGTGGCATTTTGTTATGGCAGCTCAAACAGACTAACATATTCCATGTCAGTTCTTTGGCCATATGTATAAAGAGTTTTACAAGGGTTATTCTCTGGCCCAATGTCTCCACTTCTAGGACTCTACCCTATACATTAATTAGGATTGACCTTAAAAAATTATCAGCTAAGATGGCCATAGAATATTCTTTATAGTTGTAGTTATTGGCAATGTTTGATAGAGGGTGAGTGAAGGAATAAATGATAGCAATCAGTTCAACTGAGCAAGAAGTTATTAAGTTACCGAGATTTTTTAAGTTGTATATTCAGCATGATCTCTCACCTATGTGAAAACTAATTGATCTTAATCTTGATCAAGGATCTCATCCTGAGATCTCTTAACCCATCCCAGGATGCTGGCTGTGTGTCTACTTTCTTTGGCCTCCAGCAAGTAAGTTACCTACAGGTAGCACCCCCTCCTCACCACACATGGACCCACAGGGAGTCTTCTAGCTTTCTAGCTTGTACCTCTCTATCCCAAACCCATACACAGGTGTGTACATATGAGAAATGTATTGAGCTGTAACTGCACTTTAAATTATGCATCAATTTTTAAAAGTATTTTGAAATGCAAATGGAAAAATGCTAGAATTTAATAGATACATACACAGGTGACTGATGCAGAGTCTGTGGATCTGGGAAAGGCAGGAACAGGAGGCTCAGTTTCTCTTAAGTTGGAAATGTGGAAAAAAGGGAAGGTTCTGCTGAGAGGTGGCTCCTGAACTAAGACTTACAGGCTCAAAGAATGAATAGTGGAGATTGAATGTCTCATATATTCTCGTTCACAGGTTCAGAGGCCAGTGGGGATGCGTTCAAGTGGGAAGGTGGGGCTGGGAAAGGATGAGGGATGTGACAAGTCGCCAGAGGGAGTGGTCTGTTGTGCTGATTCCAGGAAGGATCTTAGCATGGCAGGTCAAGTGATCTGCTTTGTCAGTGATCTCGGCTGGAGGGGGGGGGGGGTGGGGACTGGGCAGCTGTCCCAGCTGTGGGGTACAGGGAAGAGTTGGGGGATGTGGAGGTGGAGGAAAGGGTCTAGATGATGTGGCTGAGCCCCCAAGTAACTGTACTTTGGGATACAAATGAGTGGGCCCAGGCTGGAGGGCTAGGCTTTGTAGTTCTGTGAGTGTGAAGGGGAGCAGGGAACTGATTGGGAACTTAAATTTTGGGGACCAAAGAATATAGACAGAAGGATGGGGCGAGAAGATCTCAGGAAAAGGTCTTGGGTTGTGGCCTTGAACCCAGACTGGGTCAGGCTCTTGGCTGTTTTTTCCTTGTTTGGGGTTTGTTTTTTTAAAATATTTATTTATTTTTGGCTGTACTGGGTCTTGCTACACATAGGCTTTCTCATCGCAGCAAGCAGGGGCTACTCTTTAGTTGCAGTACATGGGCTTGTCCTTGTGGTGGCTTCTCTTGTTGCAGAGCATGGGCTCTAGGCACAGGTTCAATTGTTGTGGCTTGTGGGCTCAGTAGTTAAGGCACACAAGCTTAGTTACCCCATGGCATGTAGAATCTTCCCGACCAGGGATCAAACCCATGTCCCCTGCATTGACAGGCAGATTCTTAACCACTTAATCACCAAAGCAGTCCCTCTTCCTCATTTTATTTTGTAATGACCTTTTTGTCCCCTCAACCCTTACCTCAATTTATAGAGGATAACACTAAGGCCCAGGAAAGGGTAGAGAGTTGACAAGGAAGGGGCATGCGGGTGGGTTAGGCAATGTGAACCAAGCATGTAAGGGACCTGCTGGTGTCCTGGCCTTGGCCTGGTGCCAGCAAGCCCACTCAAGCTCACTTCAGAGCAGCCTGGTCCAGGAGGACCTCAGAAGAAACCCTGCCTCTGTCGCCTAGTGAGGCTCTGAGCCAGTCATTTCAGGACTGTGAAACAAATATGATGCAGAAATGTGCCTGGCCTATCTGTACAAGTTAGCAGCAGTTCCTTCTGAATTTCTGTTGGGTATTTTGCTTGGGTTTTTTGTTTTTGTATTTGTTTTAATTATCCAGATTAGCATTAGGTGAATTCCCATGATTAAAGGGTCCCCATTTTGTAAGACCAGCTGTCAAAGTGGAAGTAAGACATGCTAGGTTTGCTCACCAGCCAGTGTTTAGTGGACAGAGGACAGTGGGACCCCTCCAAACCCCACTCTCCACCTTGTCATGAATTAGTATCACCTCACCATGTAAACAACACGGACTTTGTAAATACAACTCTTTCCTTAATGTTTTAGTACAACATTTGCTCTTGTAATGAGTTGAAACCCCAGTAACACTATTCCACTGCAAACTAACCCTCTTTTCCCAGCAAGGCCACTCCCGGTTTCTGGTGCTGGAGGGACTGGAGGGGCAGGTTTGGGATTGCTGGGTTGGGAGCTCTGGAAGGAAGACAGAAAAAAGAGATTGCCATAAGTGAAGACCTACCTGGGTCTGTGCATATGCTCACAATTGTTTGATGAGGGTCTGCACCACAGAGGGGCCACCTCATCTCCCTCTAGGCCTTTACTTCTGCCATTCCTTCCTCCCGGCATCCCTTTCTCCCACCTCTCTGTCCAGCAAAATCCTACCACATCCAGGGCTGGCTCAGTGAAGCTGGGCTAGACAAGCAGGCAGCAGAGAGCTCAGGCTTCAGGGTGGGAAGACCTCTCAGGATGGCTGTGAAGATCTCACTCTCACAGCCACCATCAGGGCCACCTTGCTTCAACACCAGTAGCTCGTCCTCTGTGATCTCCCAGCACTTACACATTTGTAAGCTTTGTTTCTGCCAGTGAAGAAGACATGGGTTCAGTCCCGGGATCTGGAAGATCCCCTGGAGGAGGAAATGTCAACCCACTCCAGTATTCTTGCCTGGGAAATCCCATGGACAGAGGAGCTTGGCAGGCTGCAAGCCATGAGGTCACAAAGAGTCAGTCACGACTCAGCAACTAAACGACAACAACAATGTTTTGTTTCAGAAAAATAAGCACTGAAGTTGTAGGACTGAATACATTCTAATATCCATTTTTTGAAAAAAGTGAAAATAAAACTACTGTTTATGTAGACATGAATATAGAACATTTGGGAATGTATGAATATATATAAAGAGATATGTCTTTTTAAGTACACTTTCAATTTTTTTTATTTTTTTATCTTTGGCTGTGCTGGGTCTTGCTGTGCATGAGTTTTCTCTAGTTGCAGCGATCGGAGGCTACTCTCTAGTTCTGGTACACGGGCTGCTCATGGCAGTGGCTTATCTAGTTGTGGAGCACGGGCTCTAGAGTATGCAGGCTTCAGTAGTTGTAGCACAGGGGCTTAGTTGCCCTGAGGCATGTGGGATCTTCCCCAACTAGGGATCAAACCCATGTCTCCTGCATTGGCAGATGAATTCTTAACCACTGGGCCACCAGGGAAGTCCAGAAATATGTCTTTATATATTCATAGAAAGAAATCTAAAGGATATATATTTCTAAACTATTTATCTTGCTTATTTCTAGGAAGTAGGTTTGATTTCATATGAAGTATTATTTGAATTTATTACGAGCATGTATTAGGTTTTTAAGCCTTTAACCAGTGTTTCTGAAGAAGAGACGTTTCCTGGGTTTGCTGTGTCTTTTCCCTTGGCTGAATTTGCCTCTATCCCCAACATGCCAGTCAAGGCCAGGGCACAGTGCAAAGTGGGCAAGTGTTTGTTAAGTGAATCATGGACAGTGCAAGGGGAGAGTGCACCCCCCTTGAGACAGGGACATGATGTTATTGCATCACAGTGCTGGAAGAGCACTCATGAGTCCTCAGGAAATATTTGTTGAATGAGTGAATGAATGAACAAGAATCCAGTCTGAGTGATCATAAATTCTGAGTTTATATTTCTGAATCAAAGGAGTTTTTCCTTATTTTTATTTACTTATTTGGCTGTGCTGCATCTTAGTGGCGGCATCAGGATCTTTAGTTGTGGCATGTAAACTCTTAGTTGTGGCATGTGGGATCTAGCTCCCTGACCAGGAATCCAAGCAGGCCCCCTGCATTGGGACCATGGGGTCTTAGCCACTAGACCACCAAGGAAGACACTGGGCAAAAGATAGTAATTAAAAAATTAATACAGTGCTGTAGTAAAAAAGGGAATCTACTTCAATATAACAACAGATGGTTGCCTAAATAAATTTTATATGCTCCCTTAATGAAGTCAACTGCATTCATAATAGTTTGGGGAATTTCTAACAGGATGAAAAAGGCTGAGAATCTAACAGTTTTTTTAAAAGCATGACACAAAATGATGTGACTGGACCACCAAGGAAAGAATTAATGATTTTGTAATATATTAATATTAGAAACCAAAGAGACAATGAAAGAAGGTACCAACTGAAGAGGTCTTAGAAATGTGTTATCAACAGGTGTAACATTTTTTTCATTATAAAGTAACAGAATTATACTTCAGAAATTTGAAAAAGAAAGAAGAAAAGGGTATGCTCACACCACGCTAACATAACCACTCTGTGTTTTCAGCACTTCCTTCAGGCTGTGTGAATGTGTGCACACTTACCGAATCTACATGTTACCTAGTGGACTGTGCTCACTGTTTTCTGTCATGCTTTTAAAAAACTGCTGTTATATCCTCAGCTTTTTTCATCCTGTTAGAAATTCCCCAAACTATTATGAGTGCAGTTGACTTCATTAAGGGAGCATATATAATTTATTCTGGCAACCATCTGTTGTTATATTAAAGTAGAGTCCCTTTTTTATTACAGCACTGTATTAATTTTTTAATTACTAGCTTTTGCCTAGTGTCTTATAATTTTACTCTGGGGTGTCATTCAAAGATGGTTCAGCACCTTAGATCCATGTCTCTGGAAGCAAAGGAGAGCTGGGCCATCTCAAAGTGAATGTGAAAGTCGCTCAGTCATGTCCGACTCTTTGTGACCCCATGGACTATACAGTCCGTGGAATTCTTCAGGCCAGAATACTGGAGTGGGTAGCCTTTCCCTTCTCTAGGGGATCTTCCCAACCCAGGAGTCAAACCCAGGTCTCCCACATTGTAGGCAGATTCTTTACCAGCTGAGCCATAGAGGAAGCCCAAGAATCTCCAGTGGATCTTCCTGACCCAGGAATCGAACCAGGGTCTCCTGCATTACAGGTGGATTCTTTACAACTGAGCTATCAGGTCTCAAAGTGGCCGGGCCACACATTCTTAGTTTACCAGTCCACGCTAGATAAAGAGCTTCTATCAGAGTCAATCACTGCTTCCTTCCTGGAGAAAGTCTTGCTACGAAGAAAAGTCAGCTGAACTAAACAGTGAGCCTGGTGTCACAGTGATATACATTCTGGTGCAAACTCTTTACTCCTTCTTGGACATTTAACCAAGAATTCAGACCAGTGCTGGTCTGAGGTCACATCTTGAATAGTACTTGTCTAGACAGCTTCACTGAGCACGAGTGGATTCTATGGGAAATCCACCCTCTGGGTGGATTCGTGCTTGTGTTTGGAAGGAGAGTAATAACCTCCCTGCCCCCAAGCCGGAGTTACGCCATGGCCTTCCTGGGCAGCCACACACAAGGGTACCCTGTCCCGCAGCTGCTGCTCCCACGCTCTTGGGAATTTGCGTCGTGTTCCTGCAGGGTACACTGGTACACACAGGTCACCTGCACACTGCCACACACATGTGTGCACAGCCAGGGCTGCCGCTGGAAGAGAGAAGAGCCAGGGAATCTCAGTCTGAAGGGCCTCCATGACAGCTGTGCTGTTGACGCATTTCATAGGACCCTTAGGCTAGCCTTAAGGACAGAACATTTTCAATTGAGTTTTAATTATTCTCAGAAAAAGAAAAGGAAGAATTTTTAGGATTTTAAGCTGAAAAGTGACGTAGTCAGGTTTGCATTGTAGAAGGAGCAACTGTTCTGTGCAGAATAGACTAGAGGGGGTGAGACCAGAAGTGAGGATTCTAGCAGGAAGGTGAGAACTAGACTGGTAGGCTTCCCCCTCCTTCTCCCAGGCTCTGGCCACAGCTTCATCACCGCAGGAGTGTACTCTAATAGTCCTGAACTGCGGGCTTGGTCTGTGACTTCTTCTGGTCAATGGATGGAATGGGGCAGGAGTGAATGGATACCGGTTCTGAGACTTGACCTTAATTAAGAGACTTCAAATGTTTCTACCTGCTCATCACCAGGAGAAGGATGTGCCCAGCTAGCCTGTGATCCTGAAGGATAAGAGACATGCATGCAGCACACCCACCCCTCCTGCTTGTGGATTCACGGGTCAGTCCAGCGGAGGTCAGTGGAGGCACAGAGCCGTGAGAAAGAACTACCTGTTACTGTAGGCCACAGAGGTTCATGGCTGTGTGTTAGGCAGCAGTGCTGCAGCAGCAATAACTGATACAGCGAGGATGGGAGGATGTGAACAAAGCCAGGGAGTGCCTAGGCAAGCAGATGGAGTCGGTGGTCAGCAGGGCGTGTGGGTGAGACTGATGGAGCATCTCTGAGGGCTTGGAGATTGGGCTCAGGTTTCCGGGCAGTTGGAGGTGCAGTCCCTGTGCTGGAGGGCATGGGGAAGAAGGACAGAAGTGACCTCCTGCATTAGACTTAGGTCAGCAACTCTCTCTCCTTGCCGCATCTCTATTTCTTTGTTTCCGAAGGAGTCTGGGGCCTGTCTGTGAGGAAAACCCCTTGGGGGCTAAACCACTGAGTGGGATCACCTGCATCCCTGCCACCACACTCAGTGATACTCTGTCTCTGTCAGAACCCCTCCTCTACTACAGACTCATTGGAACAAGCCCTGACTTGGACAGGGGGTGAATTAGTCTTCCCAGCCATGGGAGCCACTCAAGGGAGGCCCTGAGATTTCCCAAGGTTTCCTGCTGAGAATGCAGTCTGTTCTCATTACTTTCATTTTCTTAAAATACCTGCCTTTGCATCAGTGAAACTGCCCAAAATGTTCACTTCTTTATTTCCAGAGAGACAAGTGGAGCTCAGTTTTCACTGGATAATTATTTTCAGTTAAGTGATAACAATCCTGTTTTGTGCAAAAATAATCTTGTCCAAAGACCAAATGGTTTATCCCACCCAAGAAACAAGGAGGCAATGGCAGGGAGACCCATCAGCATGTTTTCCATGAGGTGGAGGGGTGTCCCTCCTGGGGCACCTCTCACCTCGTGGGCCACGTGGCACCAGTGGCCTGGTCTGCCTGCTGATTCCCTGCACCGCAGCTGCCTTTTTCTGCCTTGAACTGAAAAGGAAGTACCTCTTGACAACTGCCAGGTACTGGAAAAGCAACTGGTGCTGAGAAGGGCCCTGAACAGAGGCAGGAGACCTGAGTTCCAGACTAGCTATGTATCCCCATGTAAGCCTTCCTGACTCCCGAGGACACATGTGCCTTGGAGTACTCTTGAATGGTCCGGTCACCCTGCTGACCTCAGCCACTGCCCAGTCAGGCCTTGATATCAGGTTTGAAGAAGCCATGATGCTGTTCACTTGGCTGTAAAGGCAGCACACCAGCCAGACCCATCCCTTGCCACACCTTCTGATACCCCGTGTTGTGTGTACAAGTTATTTCGAGTCGCTTTTCTTGCTTACCACTCTTTGGTCCATCTCTCAGAGGTCTTCACAGAGTCACGTGGGCCTGCAAGTCTCCTTACTTTATGGTGACGTCATACTCCCGCTTCAGACTAGAACTCTCCACTTCCGCTTTCAGTTCTTCTCTACTGCTGTGATTCTGGGTAAAACCCCTCTCTACCGATTCAGCTGCCTAGAACATCTCCCACCAATGTCTTCCTTCTTCCTAATGCTATGTTTTCATTATGAATCAAAAGTAGATGCAGTTATAATTGTGCACTGAGAAAGACTCTTAAGTTCATATGTTCTTTATTGAACATGATCAGATTTATCAAGAACAGCAAAATACACAGTCCAGAAACCTTTTCCCCTCAGTGAGGCAGATCAGCTGAGCTCCAGCTCTGTGCAGGTGGTGGTAGAGCCCTGTGGGCCCTACTGGCCTCCTGACCTTCACTCCCCACCCCACATCCTCCCTAGGGGACCTCAGGGAGGCCTGGGGAACAATTTGGGAGAAATATGAGGAAGCCACAACAACACGTGCAAGCCTATTTTTAAACAATCAACTCTGCCCTTGAGGAAAGAGATCAGTGTTTGTGCAGGATGGGGTAGGGGGTGGATAATGTGGTTGATACATTAAGTAATGTGAATTATGTGGAAAGATGTTTATAAATATTTGTGTGAAAAGAGTACATATTGCTAAGTGAAAATGAAAATCTGACAATACATATGATCCCATTATTGGGGTAAAAAAGAAAAACTGCCTTCCTGCCCACCCTCCTATTGTAACTTACATAGAAAGAAACGAGGATTAAGGTGATCCAAACAAAAAGCTCATGTGAATTTTTGTGTCCAGTATTTCCAATATTTGATACTTCAGGAAAGATGATACAAGAAACCAAAGGGGAAAAAAAACCCTCCAAAGCTCTTGTTGTTGTTCAGTCGCTCAGTTCTGTCCACCTCTTTGCAACCCCATGGAGTGCAGCATTCCAGTCTTTCCTGTCCTTCACTGTCTCCTGGAGCTTGCTCAAACTCATGTCCACTGAGTTAGTGATGCTATCCAACTTGCTAAGCATCTTGTCCTCTGTCACCCTCTTCTCTTGCTGTCAATCTTTCCCAGCATCAGAGTCTTTTCCAGTGAGTCGGCTCTTCGCATCAGGTGGCCGAAGTATTGGAGCTCTAGGTCTATAAAATTCACCACCCACCCTGAAAGCCTGAAATTCAGGAGGCCTTTGGACATCAACTTCATGCCATCAGCAGTAGATCAAAGGAATACTGATCAGAAAAGCCAGCTTTTTCCTCCTCCATCCTCCCCTAAGACTAGCTAAAGTTCTCCCAGGCTGGTGGAGGAAGATGAATGGAGGGTAATCATGAAAATGTAATGCTGGAGGGCTTCTGAGAAGGGGCCAAGTCCCTGATCCCTCACTCAGAGACTTGGCCTGGAAGTGGGGGTGATAATAGCCCCTCATGCCAGGGATCTGAGAGCAGAGAGGACTGCAGCCTTGCTGCACTGCTGGGTTTAGACACCAACCTAGAATGGTGTCTGGGTAGGTGGGACAGCGGGAGAGGCTGACGGGAGAGCCAAAGACTTCCAGTATGCCTCGGAGGGTACCAGGCTCTTTGCCAGGCCCCACAGCAGGCACTGCTGTCCCTCTGCTTTTCCAGCCCTGGCCGGCACTCCTCAGAGCTCAGACAGTCCTGCCACTGGGTGGCCAGGTTGGGGACAGCAGTAGGGCTCCATGCTGGAGACTCCTGTATATTCACTGGTGTACAGTTCTCCTACCACCCTGGTCACTGACAGATGAGGAAACAGAGGCTCAGAGTGGTTACATGGTTTGTCCAGGTCACAGAGTGGAATTCAGACCATGGTCTAACTTCTTGTCAGTTTCAACTGACTTCAGCCCCACATTCTCTTCTCAACTAAGTGGAGACAAAAAGATCAAAAGTGACGGTGCCAGGGCCCCCAAACCAGACTGGACAGGAATTGGGAGAGAAGACACTGTGGAGCCACCATATCTCTTCGGTATAGTTTGCTGTATTCAAATTAGATGGTGCAATCTCCATGAATAAAATTACCATCCCCAAATGGATCACACCCAATTTAAATATATAAGAGACCATTAATGGCCAGGCTGTCTGTTAGAATTTTGCACCAGCATCATTTGTGGTGTGGTTTTGCTGATACACAAGGGGCACGATGGATATCACGAGCATGAGGCACACTTGGCCTCCCGGCTGGCTGGGTGCTGAGGGCCAGAGTCATCAAAGAAGCTCTGACCCACTCTCCTGAGGGCTGGAGAGCTTCCCTCTGTCCGAGAACATTAGATACCCTTCCCTGGCCCCAGCCATCCTCCCCATTACCCAGCTGAGTGACCTTGACAAACACTGCTGATGGGTTTCCCTGAGCTAACCCTGAGGAGTTCAGCAAGCAGGAAGTTTATGGAGGAGGTTCCCTGATCAATGCCTGAGGACGGACAGGGAGGAAGTAGCCATAGGCAAAGAGAAGATTCTAGCTGCTAGACAGGCTCAGTAAGGAGAGGAGACCCCTGAAGTGGAATGTCAGTGGTGTTCGGAGTTACACAGAGCAAGCCGGCCAGGCCTCAGTGGCCCCACATAGGTTAGTCATAGATAACGGGCTGCCTGGGAAGGGAAGTGACGTTGGCCAGTCACTTGGAAGTCACTTGGAAGTGACCTGAGACCAGGCAGCTGGGCCTCCATGGAAGAGGGTCTTGGCAGGCAGCAATGACTGATGCTCTCTGGTGTTGCATCCCGTCTGTCCAGTGGGGGTAATCCTGACCCTGCCTCATGGCCCCAGGGCAGAAAGAGATAATGTATGCGAACCTAAGCTCAGGCCCGCATACAGTGAGGGCTCAAAACATGTTGGTCAACATGTCTCTGTCCTGACTCAAAGTCCAGGATGACCTGCACTTTGCTCCCTTGGCTTCGTTCTCCTTCCCCAGCATCCAAAAAGCGTCCAGCCACTCTTGCACGCCTCTACTGACAGACAGATCACTGGTTCCCAAGTCAGCCCAAGTCACTGTGAACACCTTTTTTTATCGTTTATTGTGGTATATATACATAACATAAAATATACCATTTTAACCCATTTTTAAGTGCACAGTTTAGTGTCATTGAGTATTAATATATCCGTAATGTTGTGTCACCATCACCACCATCCGTCTCCAGAACTTTTTTATCTTCCCAAACTGACTCTCTAGACCCATTAATACTAACTCCCAATCTCCCCTCCCCCAGCCCCCGGCAGCCATCATTCTGCTTTCTGTCTCAGTTCCTTTGACTACTCTGGATATAGTATAGAAGTGGAATCATACCTGCAGTGTTTGTTCTTTTGTGCCTGGCTTATTTCACTCAGCATAATGTCTTCAAGGTTCATCGTGTTGTAACCTGTGCCAGCATGGCATTCCTTTTTGTGACTGATTAATATCCCATTGTGTGTATATACTGCATTTTATTTATCCATTTATCTGTTGATAGCCACTTGGGTTGTCTGCACCTTTTGGCCATTGTGAATAATGCTGCAGCAAACATGAGTGTGCAAATATCTCTGCAAGTCCTTACTTTGCATTCTTTGGAGGATATACCTAGAAGGGGGATTGCTGGCTTATGTGGTAATTCTATGCTTAAGTGTTTGAGGAAGCACCATACTGTTTCCCACAGCACCTGCACCTGTTGGGTGGCTCTGAAAAAACTGTCTTGCATGCACTGGACTCCGCATGCCCATGGCTTCCCTCACTGGCTTTGCCCTCAAGGCCATGTCCCTTAGCTGCCTGCTGAGCCTTGATGGCAGCCTGAGAGCCTGCTGGGCTCTCTCTGCTCTGGGCAGGTCTCCCTGGGGCCCCAGGTCCCTGAAGTTGGCTCCCCTGGTACACATGCCTCCCAGGGCTCCTCTCCAACCATTCTTTGTACAGAGCACATTCTCTAGAGAAATTCCCCAAGGCTGGGGATATCCAGGCCGCCCTGTTGTGGGGAGAGGGGGCCTCAGAGTTGGGAATGAGCGGGCGGTCGTGTGTGGAATGCAATCCAGGCCCATACCTCAGCCTGCCCCACCCACCAGCTGGTTCTCTGCCCCTCACCTGCTCCTTACCCTCACTCCCCTCCAGCCGCATGAGCCTTTCATCTGCCCTCTTCCCAGCTCAGAGCTCCCCTCATTCTCACCACACAGATTTCAACTCAGAAGTCAACTTCTGAAGGAGACCCTCACTGACTACCTGGCATGAAGTCCCCCACTTGCTTGCTTTCTATCACCTTTCCGGCTTGACTTCCTTCACTGCACTCACTGCTGTCTACCAGCAGGTAAGCAAGCCCATGGGTCTGGAGCTCCTCTGGTCCCTGGCTCTGTCCTGATGCCCAGAAGGTGCCTGGCATCGAGGAGACACTCAGTGGCCAAGTATGAAGGCCAAGAACCACTGTCTCCCCCACTCTCTCCTCCTGGCTGGGGAGTCAGGGACCTGAGGCAAGGACCCACCCCCAGGGTCTCACTCTCATCAGCAGTGACCTGGGTACCTGGCCTCAACCATCCCTATAGCCTCTCCCTGTGTTTCCTAGTCTCCTAAGTTCATTAACCCCACTAACAAAACAAAAATCTCTAAACAGAAGTATAAATGTAACCTGGGAAATTCTGAAGGCATTTTATACATTTAAAGAGGTAACATAGGTTTAAAATTGAAATTTTACTCTGCTCTATTTCCTAGATGAGACTGAAAGCTCTTGACAGTAATACGGCTTTAAAATATCTAACCTCAGTTTCTGAAGGGATGAAGACTGTGTCTTCACCCTCCATTTCTAAAGACTCCTGATTTCCCTGTCCTGAGACATTTTCCATTTCTCTGTCCTGGACCTATATGAAGTCCACCCAGTGAGAGATTGTGCATGTGTTGGGTGTGTGGTGAGAGGAGTTATGTCATCACCACCAACAGGACTTCCCTGGTGGCCCAATGGTTAAGACTGCGCACTCCCAGTGCAGTGGGCATGGGTTCAGTCCCTAGATGGGGAAGAGCCTGCCTGCCACATGGTACAACCGAAACACAATAAAACAACAGCAACAAATAAACCGAATCCCTGCCCCCCCCCCACTTCAGTGGGGAAATGGGTGGTGACCACCACTCCTCCGGTTGTACTAAACCTCTCTAGGCAGCTGCTCCAGACATTGAACTACATGAGTTTTTGCTCAGGGCCCTTTCAATGTCTGTGGGGTGGTATCATGGTGGCTCTTCTACTACCGAGTGGTGAAGCCAGCCCAGATCCAGGGCAGCACCGCACTCATAGGACACTCACGGAGGAACTCTACAGCAGGCCAGGCCCGCAGGGCGGGGTGGGGTTGGGGGTTGAGGGGGGGCTTTGAGGGGGCAGGGCATGCACAGGCCCTTACTCTGCTAGCCAGGAAGTACAGACTCAGCCCAGAAGGGAATCCTCACACAGGCTTGCCTCACCCTGGCCCAGCCCAGTCCCCAACGTTGCCAGAGGCTGGGTGACTGGTGGGAAGAACACTGGATGCAGCTCAAGACCTATGAGTCCCAACTCTGTCTCTGCCACCAAATGTGGACCAGGCACGCCTTGACTCTCCCCATTTAGGAACCAAAAGGGTTAGAATGGATCATTTCCAAACTTCTCTCGCTGTGTGATTTCTCCTTTGTTCCTGCCCTTGTTGCAGTCCCTGAAGTGGGGCTGGGTGAAGCCAAGATGCCCGGGTGACTCTGTCCTCACTGAGCCCAAAGTGTGGACACAGAACTGAAATACGAGCGTGAACTCTGCTCGGTGGGAAGGAGACTTGAGTGTGGTCCAGGGAGGTGTTCTAGAAGCTCTGAATGAAGAGTCTGCAGTGGGGAGACCAGAGCTGATTCCTGGAGGAGCAGGACTGGAGCTGCACCTGCAGCATTTGGGGATGTGCATGCGCTGAGGTGGACGGGGGGCGGGTAAGGGGGAAGCATCATAGAGGAGGATGGGTGGGAGACGTGGCCAGGCCAGCAGGGGGTCCAGAAGGAGAGCACGTGAGAAAATTTCTTGGTGTCCCAGTACTGTGGAGCAGGGAAAAAAGGGTTTCGAGGTTTGCTAATTTGGGGGTCAAAGTCTAAACAAAGGATTTCTTTTTGCTTGTGACAGTAGCTTGTCTCTGGCCACAAGAGGGTCTTATTCTGGTGACAGCATGAATGATTAGGACTCCTCCAAAGAAGTTCTTGGGTCTGTTGCCACCTCCAGCGTAAGAGTCCCAGGTGAGGCCAACCTGCACTGTATTTCATAAAAAGGCATTTTTGTAAATGTTACATAAGACCATCACAGAAACTTTGGAAAAGGGGAAAAGTAAAATTACCCCCAGGCATCCATTAATATCGCCCCTGAGAGGTTGGGTGTGTTTCCATCCAGTATTTTCCATAAGCATGGGTGTCCATGGGCTACTGCTGTACGTCTTATGTCCATATCACGTGTATTTTTATTTTTTTAATTAAAAAAAATTTGACCATGCCACTCAGCATGTGGGATCTTAGTTCCCCAACCAGGGATTGAACCCATGCCCCCTATAGTGGAAGTGTAGTTTCAAGCACTGGATCACCAGGGAATTTCCCTTGCATATATTTTTAAATACATAAGAAATGCACAAGGCACATGTGCATCATTCTTCCTGCCCTGCAGTGGCCCACCTTTAAGAAACAATGCTGTATATAAAGCAGAGGAGGCAGTGAGAGAGGTGCCGGCTGGCATGTGCCAGAATGATGTTAGATGTGTGTCTCTAGGCCAGGCAGCCATCACAAGGCTGCATGTGATTGCTGGTTTCTGCTCGGTGTCCTGTCTTGTAATCTCAACATGTATTTGTGACCTTGCTCAGTGTTCATTGTCTATTAAATGCACTACAAAACTTAATTCCCATGGTTGGTGGCTGAGTGAAGGAGCTTTTAAAAGAAAGGTGTATCCTTTTAACTCAGAAACTCTTGTTATCATTTTTTTGAGACTTAATTTTTTTTAGAGTAGTTCTAGATTCACAGCAAAAGTGAAAGGAAGGTACAGAGGTTTCTCATATGCCTTTTCCTGCACACAGGCACAGCTTCCCTCATGGTCAGCGTCATGTAGCAGAGTGGCACACTTCTGACCAAGGGTGAGCCTACACTGGGGACTTCCCAGGTGGCAGCGGCAAAGAATCTACGTGCAATGCAGGAGACCTGGGTTCGATCCCTGAGTCAGGAAGATCCCCTGGAGGAGGGCGTGGCAACCCACTCCAGTGCTCTTGCCTAGAGAATCCCATGGACAGAGGGGTCTGGCGGGCTGCAGTCCTTAAGGTCTCAAGGAGTCAGGACTGAAGCGACTAAGCAGCAGCGGCAGCCAACCTGCACTGACACACCATGATCGCTCAGAGTTTGCAGTCAACCTCAGAGTTCACTCCTGTGTTATATCTTCTATGGTAAGTGGCATGTATCCATCGCCTTAGTACCATACAGAGTATATTTACAGCCTTAAAAATCCTCTGTGCTCTGCCTGTTCATTCTTCCCGCCCACCTCCACCCCCACAACCGCTTATCTTTTACTGTTTCCATAATTTTGACTTTTCCAGACTGTCTTATAGTTGGAATCATACAGTATTTAGCTTTTTCAGATTGTCTTCTTTCACTTAGTAACATACCTTTAAGATTCCTCCTAGTCTTATTTATAGCTTTAGAGCTCGTTTCGTTTTAGTTCTGAATAGTATCCCATGGCCTGGAAGTACCACTGTTTATTCATTCACCTACTCAAGGACATCTTGGTTGTTTCTAAGCTTTGGCAGTTATGAATAAAGCTATTATAAATATCCCTGTGCAGGTTTTCACATGGGCATAAGTTTCAGTTCCTTTGAGTCAATACCAAGGAGCGTGATTGCTGGATCCTATAGTAACAGCACGTTGGGCTTTGTAAGAAATGGATAAACTGTCTTCCAAAGTGAAGGGTATGCATTCCCACCAGGAATGATGGAGGGTTTCTGTGGCTCCTCCTCCTCGTCAGCATTTGATGTTGTCAGGGTTTGGGATTTTGGTCATTCTAATTGGCATGTAGTTGTAATTATTGTTGCTTTTTAGTTAAATATTTATTTGTTTTTGGCTGCATTGGGTCTTAGTTGTGGCATCTTTAACCATGGTGTACAGGCCTGTCTCTAGTTGAGGCCTGCAGGCTCAGGAGTTGCCCTGCGGCCTGTGGGATGTTAGTTCCCTGACCAGAGATTGTGCCCACGTCCCCTGCATTGGGAGGTGGATTCTTAACCACTGGACCACCAGGGAAGACTCTTGTTTTAACTTGCATTTCCTTGATGGAATATGATGTGGAGCATCGCTTAATATGCTTATTAGTCTTCTGTTTATCTTCAATAGATGAGGTGTCTATTGAGGTCTTTGGCCCATTTTTTAACTGGGTAGTTTGTTTTCTTGTTGAGTTTTAAGAGTACTTCGTGGGACTTCCCTGGTGGTCCAGTGGTTAAGACTGCACTTCCACTGCATTGGGTACAAATTTGGTCCCTTGAGGGCACCTAAGATCCCACATGCAGTACAGCCAAAAACAACAACAAAAAAGAGTTCTTTGTGTATTTTGGATAGCAGTCCTTTATCAGATATGTCTTTGGTAAATACTATCTCCCAATCAGTGGGTGATCTTGTTATTTTAAAGAGCTCCACAGATCAAATAAGTGAACTCCAACCATTCTCTGAGCTCTGACAGCCTAGAGAAGAGGTGGGAAGGGGGATGCTTACTTTTTCTTCCCCAACTGGATTCAGAGGTCAGCAGTCCTCACAGACTGGAATGGGCAGGGCTGCCCAGTGGTACTTCTTTTTTAAAATTAATTAATTTACTCTAATTGGAGGATAATTACTTTACAATATTGTGATGGCTTTTGCCATACATCGACTTGAATTGGCCACAGGTGTACATGTGTCGCCCCTATCCTGAACCCCCGTCCCACCTCCCTTCCCACCCCATCCCTCTGGGTTGTCCCCGAGCACCGGCTTTGGGTGCCCTGCTTCGTGTATCGAACTTGCACAGGTCATTTATTTTCCAGTGGTACTTCTTAAGGGTCACTACTCATGATGGCTTTAGGCGGTGGAGACCCTCAGGATAGAACTGGCAATGTTCTATTTATAGACTTTTTCTGCCTAGTCTGCCAGAAGAGGTCTTTCTGACTCTTTGTGGTGGATCTGCTTTTTTTAATATTTTATTTTTATTTATCTACTTGGCTGTGCTGGGTCTTAGTTGCAGCAGATGGGATCTAGTTCCCTGACCAGGGATCAAACCCTGGGCCCCCTGCATTGGGAGCTCAGGGTCCTAGCCACTGGACCACCAGGGGAATATGGTTTTGCTTGCAAGTTCCCTTGGGGAAACCAGTCCTCCTCAACTTCATTAAGCTATCAATTACGATGGCTTCACCCTCCAGCCCTGACTCTCTGAAGCAGATAATCTTAAGGACCACTCCACCGTGTCCCTCAGTACAGTGGTTGATTCAGAAATGGGCATCTGACTCAAACAGCCAATCAGAATCCTTTTCTGGTATTGTTGTGTGATCCTTGGGAAAAAGAGAGCCTCCTTTAGATAGCCTTGTTTTGCTGGGAGGTTCTGTATCTGGGCTGCCCACCACCATCTTTCCTAACTCCTGGAAAGAAGAAAGCCAAGCAGAGCCAAGAGATGGACAGAGAGAGGCAAGGCTCTGATTGCCTGAGCTCCCACATAAACCATGCCTGGTTGCCCAGAATTCCGTTCAAGAACCGATGAATTCCTTGATTGTCTAGGTTCAAGTGAGTTAGGTACCTCTCACGTGTAACCAAGAGCCCTTCCAGGTCCATTCAACAGAGCTGCCCTGTACAGTTGAGCACGTATGCACTATGTAACCAGAGGTGGCATCCTGTACTTATACAACATAATATACTTTCTGCTCAGCTGAAAGTAGTATGGTGCTCAGGCATCACCCCCTCTCAGAAGCCCTCTTAGATTTCCCCAGGCAGTCAGCCCTCCTCAATGCTTCCAGGAGTTTTGTGAAAAAATACACTGGAGAGCTAATCCCTCTATATTGAAATTTACATACACACACACCCACCTGTCTCCCCGCAGACTGGCACCTCTCCTGTATGGACTAGATCTGATTTATCTCTTTTTCCTCAGTGACCCAACTGAGAATGTGCTTAGATGCTTATTAAGTGAATTGTCATCAAATCTCATGACAACAAACAACTGGAATGTCCCATTTAGTTTGTTGTAAAGAAAATTCCCCTTGTAGTTGCCACAGGTAGATCGGGAATCAACAGACTTTTTTCTGTAAAGAACCAGATAGCCAATATTTTAGGCTTAGCAGTCCACGTCATCTGTGTCATGACTTTCATTCCTCCTGTTGTAGCATAAAAGCACTACAATAAGCCTGGCTGCATCCCAATAAAACATTATTTACAGACACTGTAATTTCATATAATTTCCATGTCACACAATATTCTTCTTCTTTTGGGTTTTCCAAACTACTTCACAATGTAAAAGTCATTCTTAGCTCTCAAGTCATACAAAAATAGGAACCTGGCAGGATCTGGCCCATAGACCTCAGTTTGCTGACTCCTGGTGTAGACAGTCTCTGGGCACCTCCATCAACAGGGGGCACTGGAAGGAAGTTGCATGTCCCCCTGATTCTGGGTCTTGGAGCTGGAACGGCTATCACCTGGTACGGCAGCCTTAGCCTTCGCCTGCCCTCACTATGTGAATCAGAGATTGGGCTGACTTCCGGTGACCCACGGGCTCGCAGCATGTCAAAATAGGAAGAACACAACACAGCTGTACCCACTACAGACCTGGGGAGCTGAGACCCCTTAAGCCTACCGACTGGCTCCAGGTCACACACCTTGGTGAGTCTGGGTCTCAGGGGACCAGGTATGCTGTCACCCGAGAGGCTTTCACCAAACCACCCAGCAGTGACCAGAGGAGGCTTATTCCTTTAGCCGCAATCCTCCAGGTGCTGGTTTCATCTTCACACACCCTTACGCACTTGGCTCTTGGCTGCACCCACCTCGCCTCACCCCAGATAGCACCAAGCAGCGGCGGTCTGGCAGTGACCTTCCCCTGTCACCTGCGATGCCTGGTCTCTGCCACATGCTGTGGGCCTCTCGTACCAGGCCCCTCCCAGCCCTGTGAGCCCAGCCCATACAGCCAGGAAGGCACCTTTGTAGAAAGGTCTGTTTCAGAGGCCCAGGTGGCCCCAGACCGGTCTTCTCCATCTGCAGGAGATAATGGACGTGCATCTTTAAAAAGGAATACATACATATATAATGATTTAGTTTAAGAAACTGAACAAATATTCAGTTTCTTAAACTGTTAATACGTAATTAACTGATAATAAAATTAATTGGGTAAAACAGCCTAAAAATAATGGACTACTCATTACCTGAGGGAATATAACTGCATTGAAAGAAGTCTGACTGTTCCAGAGACCAAAAAAGTCCCCAAAAGCAGTGAAAGGAAAAGGCTTTGTCCAGACACTGGATAAGGGTTCCGGTGTGTGGCTCCCTGATGCCCCTCCTGGAAGGGGTGGAGGTAAAGACCGCCTCTTACAACTCAGCAACTTGACAGTGGATTTAAAGAGCATCCCAATGCCCACCCCAGCCTTGACAGCACCCTTTCATCACCACCAATTCCAAGAAGGAGAAGAAAAAAACAAACCACTATTCACATCCTTTTGTTAGATTATAAAAGAGAAAACTTGCAGAGACCTTAGGAACTCATCCCTTCCACGGTCAGTGTCAGTCCCCAGACTGGACACTGGCAGGGAGGCTGCCTGGCTGTGTCTCCAGTCTGGGGTGTTAGGGAAAGAAGATGCAAATGCAAAATTCCCATGACAGCTGCAGACAGAGGTGAGGTGCAATCAGAGGAGGGGAAGGTGCCGGGATCCAGTTAGAAGGGCTGGGTGGGCTTCGACAGCACAGGAGAGAGAGGAACAGGAGCAACAGCCCCAGGCAGGGCAGCACAGGGATCCATTGGAAACAGCTGGGATTTGGGCTGAAACAGGACCCAGGAATGGCTAGGATATAAGGTCACAGTTGTGCGAGGGAAGCTCTGGCTCTGACCACCTCGCCTGGGACAGCCTGGCAAGCTCTGGGTCCCACCGTAGACCCTGGCTTTTATTATTCATCTCTTTTGTGAACTCAGGTGGGGAAAGGTCTGCTGAGAGTCATGCCAGAATTCACAAGAGAAAGACTCTGTAATTTCTTTTAGCTCTGTGACTCTGGACAAAGTATTCAGTATTAATGCAGTTGACCATGACGTCTTCTGTGTGAGCAACTGACAGACCAAATTACCTTTCCTTATCTCCTGGGGAGAAAAAAAGGACCATTTATTTGACATATTTCATAATCATTTCACCTGCTTGCCCCCTACGAAGAGCACGGGTGACCCGGCTCCCTCCCTCCCTCACGAAGCAGGAAGCATATCCTCTAATAAAGCCCAGTTTCTAAAGAATGCTTTTAATCTTGGAATAACTGAGCGGGATTTTCAATTGTATTTTTAATTCTCTATCTACTTTTAAAAGCCCAGGTTTCCATCCTCTCCAATTCTCAGCTCATCATGGGCTCCCATCTCCTGCCTGGCCTCTGCCTTGTGGAGAAGGCAGTGGGCAAAGTCTGCTGAGGATTGGGGGTGAGGGCTGTGTGCCACCCACCTGGCACTGTTCTCTAGGTGGGGCCTTGCACATCCCCAGGCTGGGCCACTACAGAGCCCCAAAACATTTGTTTAAATTTTAGTAAAAGATACATAACATAAAATTTACCACCTTAACCATTTTTAACTGCGGTTCAGTGGCATGAAGCACATTCACCATTCATGTTGTCATACAACCGTCACCACCATCCATCTCCAGAACTCTTTTCATCTTGCAAAACTGAAACTGTTCAGTTAAACAATAACTCCCCACTGCCCCCTCTCCTGGAGAATCCCAGGGACGGGGGAGCCTGGTGGGCTGCCATCTATGGGGTCGCACAGTCGGACATGACTGAAGCGACTTAGCAGCAGCAGCAGCAGCCCCCTCTTCCCAGACCCTGGCAACCTCCACTCTGCTTTCTTTCTCTATGAATCTGACTACTCCAGGTTCTTCATGTAAATGGAAGCATACAGTATTTGCCTTTTTGTGACTGGCTTATTTCACTTGAAATAATGTCCTCAAGGGTCATCCATGTTATATTAATAGTATCTGTCAGGATTTCCTTTCCTTTTAAGTTAAATAATATTCTATTGTACATATTAATATATACCAGATTTTGTTTATCCATCCACCCCCTGAGGGATATTTTTAATTAATTTATTAATTAATTTATTTTTGGCTGTGCCAGATCTTCATTGCGGCACATGGGGTTTCTCTAGTTGCGGCAAGCGGGGGCTACTCTCCAGTTGTGGTGTGTGGTCTTCTCGTTGTGATGGCTTCTCTTGTGGCAGAGCACAGTTGTCCTGTGGCATGTGGAATCTTCCCAGACCAGGGATCAAACCCGCGTCTCCTGCATTGGCAGGCGGATTCTTTACCACTGGACCACCAGGGAAGTCTGACTGAGGGATGTTTGGGTTGCTTCCATATTTTGGCTATTGTGAATACTGCTTATGAACAGAAATATCTCAAGTATCTGCTTTAACTCTTTTGGGTATATGTTCAAGAAGTAGGATTGCTGGGTCAGATAGTGATTCTATTTTTAATTTTTTGAGCAGGAGCAACTTTTATTTATCCCCGTTCTGGCCTTCTTCCACTCCTCAGGCTGGAGGCCAAGCCAGGCAACCCATGAGAGTGTGAGAAAGCAGTCTAGGGCTTCTCCAGAGGAGGGGACTTTGCACAGAATCTAGCAGGTGGCCTCTCAGGGCTTCCTCTCGGGATTTCAAGTCAATGTTTCTTAGGATTTCCAAGACCCTCACTCTAGAGTCTGCCCTTGGGAGCTGGCAGGGGACACATTCACATATCAAATAGGATAATAAGCACCTGGGATCAAGGAGGTATGATCTCCCAGGTATGATCATTATCCCATTTTACAGATGAGAGTACTGATGCTCAGAGAGGTTAAATGGGGGTAAGGGGTCCCAAGGTCCCAGCTAGGAAGTGGTAAGGCTCAGACTCCAGCCCAGCTCTGTCTGCATTCTACTACCTTGTGCTGCCTCTACTGGCATTTAAATGCAGTGTGGAGAGGTGCAAACCACCTGCTACAGAAAGAGTGTACACGGTCAGAGAGAGGAAACCAGTTCTTTTTTTATTGTTGGCTGCTTGAGTCTTTGTTGCTGTGCGTGGGCTTTCTCTAGTTACAGCAAGCAGAGGCTACTCTAGTTTCGTTGTGGCTTCTTTTGTAGCACAGCATGGGCTCCAGGGCATGCAGGCTTAATAGCTATGGCACACAGGCTTCAGTAACTGTGCTGGGAATGGGTTTAGTTGCCCTGAGGCATGTGGAATTTTCCCAGACCAGGGATCAAACCTGTGTCCCCTGCATTGGCAGGCAGATTCCTAACCACTGAACCACCAGGGAAGTCTAGGGCAAAACTGATTCTGACTTAGGAAGCTGGAAGTTTCCTTGGAGGAGCTGCATTTTAGCAGGACTTTGAAAAACAGGTAGATGGTGGAAGCAACTGGGTAAAAAACCCCTTGAGTGGTTCTGTCTGGTGAAAGGTAATAGATCTTAAATGCAGAAGACAGAGACTGACCTAAGAAAATATTGGTGTGGTTTATGTCAGAGGATGTTTTGCCTGTGTTCACTACTAAGAATTTTACAGTGTCAAGAACATGAAAGAATCAAGAATCTTAAATAAGTATTACTAGGGTAAAGAAGCCAATCTGAAAAGTCTATATACTATATGATCCCAACTATAAGACATTCTAGGAAAGGCAGAGCTATGGTGACAGTAAAAAGATCAGTGGTTTTCAGTGGTTGGTGGGAGGGAGTGACAGAAAGACAAGTAGGTGGGACACTGAGCATTTTTAGGATGTATGTTATTATAATGATGGATAAATATCATTGTATATTTGTCCAAACCCATGTAATGTATAATACTTAGATGAACCCTAAGGTTAACTATAGACTTTGGGTGATAAGAATATGTTAATATAGGTTCATACTTGGTTAAAACTGTACCATACTAGAGTGGAGATGTTGCTAATGGATGTGTAGGGCCAGGGGGTATGTGGGAAATCTCTATACCTTCCTCCCAATTTTGTTGTAAATCTAAAACTGCTTTTAAAAAATAATTTTAAAAAGTTATTTTGAAAAAGAAAAAAAAAGTAAAGCATATTCAAGTTCTACTCTTGCTATAGGCAGTTCTCAGGATGAATCTTGTCAAAGTTTCACATAATAATTAACTCCTATGCTATTTAACTTTTTCCAGAGTTTAAGAATGTTTAAAATTTTCCAATTAATTTTATATACTTAGAGTAACTCCAATACCAAGACCTGATATATTTTTTTAAAAGCATCAGATAAAGTACATTTATCTAAAATCAGGAGCCAACATCATACTCAGTGATAAAACACTCAACTCTAATCTAGAGGGATTCACATTTGAGTCAGAAATAAGACAAGATTATCAGTTGGGTATCAGCAGTGTTAGCAGCTATAACAAACAAAACCCCAAATCTCAAGAGCTTAACACAGTAACAGTTTATTTCTTATTCACACAAATAACAATGAGGACCCCTGGTCAGCAAGCATCTCCCATTAGGCTTTTCATGGACCTAAACTCCTCTGCCTCTGGTTCTACTATCACTGAGAACCACTGCTAGATCTTCCAGCAGCAGAGAGAGAGAGAGGAGAGGGTGGTATGGAAGGTTTTACAGGCCAAGCAGGAAAGCCCCTGTGTCATTTCCACCCACCATCTGCAGGCTAGAACTCTGGAGAAAAGGAGACAGGTGGTAATGCAGCATTCCCTTAAGTCTGCTCCACTTCTAGGTCACTTTCTGCACATTTTGATGTGGGGCAGGCAGGCAATGACTGCCACCTGAGCACTGGTGATTATAAACACATCCCAATTCCAGAGATTTAAAATGTGAAAACTTTGACTCGGTGAAATACCGCTGTAAAAACCCATAAACGAGCAAGGGTTTTCCAGGCATGATCCCAAGGCAAAAAGCATAAAAGACAGACTGAACTACATAAAAATTAAAAATCCCTCACATCAAAAAAAGAAAATTAAGGACTTCCATGGCAGTGCAGTGGTTAAGACTCCATGCTTCCAATGCAAGGGGCTCTGGTTCAGTATCCTGGGGTCGGGGGAACTAAGATCTCACGTGAAAGTCAGTGTGTTAGTCACTTAGTCGTGCCTGACTCTTTGTAACCCCCTGCTATGGAATTCTCCAGGCTAGAATACTGGAGTGGGTTGCCATGCCAGTCTTCAGGGTATCTTCCCTACCCAGGGGTTGAACCTGAATCTACTTCATTTCAGGTAGACTCTTTACTGTCTGAGCCCCCTGTGGCCAAAAAAAAAAAAAAAAATTATAAGCAGAAGGACCCATGGTGGGTAGAAATATTTGTAACGTGTGATAGATCAAGAATTAGTAGGCTTACTATTTTAAAAACCCTTATAAACCAATGGTGAAAAACATGAAGACTCGAAGATAAAAATGGACAAAACTGTAACAGGAAATGAATCAAAAAATAACTAAAAATGGTTAAATATGTTAACTATGTAAAACTATTTGGAAGTCAAAGAAATGCAAATGAAAACCACAATAGGATATCTTTTTTTTTTTTTTTAATCAAACTGGCAGAGATCTGAAAATCGATAATGGTACTGGCAAGGACTAGAAATTAGAGACTGATTCACTTCTGGAAGAGCGTAAAATGGGTGCACTATGTAGCTCTGTGAGTAAGATCTTAAAAATATGCATACCTGTTAACCCAGCCGTCCCACTTTTGGAAATTTTAAAATTTAGTTTTTATTTTTATCAAAGTTAAACATGCATATAATTTTGAAAGTTGAAAAATTCTACATGGTTTCTTATGAAAATAGGCAATTCCCTGAAGCCCCTTTCCCTCAACCCCTTACCCTATCACCACCCTACCCCTCTTTCTCAGTTGTAGAGATACAGATTTCAATCTTTCTGATATTTACCATATTTTCCACAAAGAACATGCTTATATGGCTACTTCTTGAATTTTCAGGTTTGGGCATTATCTAATGATTTCTCATCAAGAAGAGAAGATTTAACTTTCTCATCAACCCCTGCCGCTAAATACAACGGCTACAAAACACATACCTATCCTCAGCCACCCGCACACCCACATATACCTCCCGGTCATCAGCCTCCCAGTATAGTTGTCACTCTGATTAGACCAATATTCATTATTCCTTATTCCTACTGTAATGTGTGTGTGCTCAATCTCTCAGTCATGTCCAACTCTTTGCCACCCCATGGACTGTAGCCCATCCAGCTCCTCTGTCCATGGAATTTTCTAAGCAAGAATATTGGAGCAGCTTGCCATTTCCTACTCCACGGGATCTTCCCGACTCAGAGATCGAACCCGCCTCTCTTGGACCTCCTGTATTAGCAGGCAGGTTCTTTACCACTGCACCACCCGAGAAGCCCTTTCTGGCTGTAAATCTGTTGTCAAATGAGCTGCGTAAAAATGTTGTTATTTTCTTTTTCTGCATAGCATTTTGTTTTCCCTGGAGTAATAACTGACTTGTTTTAATCATTGGCTCAGCTTGCTCATTTTTATCATCAATTTAACCACAAACTCTCTTTCAGAATTTTGAACTTGTTACTCCATTGTGTTCTGGCTTCCCCTGATGCAGTTTTTTAAAAATCCATTGCCATTCTGAGTCGTAGTCCTCTGTATATACCTTCTTTTTCTCTGATCTTTTCTCTGTCCACATCACCCCATATTAACCCCAATCCTGAGATAATTGATGAGCCTGGTTTGAGACCTCTTCATGGTTCTGTGGTATAAATCAGGCTTCTTTTGATGAAGATGCTTCTTCATCTCTGGGATACGGCTTTCTTGGACCTGTTTAAGTCCATCTACTTGCCAACTACCAAAATGCTGTTGCTGATGACTCCTCTATTATCCTCCTCTTTGTGGGTTTGTTCTGTTTTAGTCAATTTGCTATATTAATAGTTTGGAGAGAAAGCAATATTGTACCCAGGTTAGGTATGGAGGGAGTCCTTCTTCCCGGTGGAGAGTCTTGATTAGGCTCCTCCCCAGCCCCGCCCTGGGACCTGGCTCTCCACATCTGACTCCCTCCTCCCGAAGTCCTCTCAAAACAGCTGTTGCTTAGCTCAGTTCAGCTGGCGGGCAAATACCCTCAGGGCAAATTAATGACCTTAGTGTCAAATATAAGGAGTTTGAAAAAATTACAGTAAACCCCAAAACAACATAAGGAAAGAGATTTTAAAAAAACAAAATGGAAATCAATGAAACAGAATTTAAAAAATGGAAGGTAAAGACCAATGAAACTAAGAGTTGATTCTTTGAAAAGACAAAAATCTCTGGGAAGATTGATCAAAGAAAAAAAAAGAAAATATACAAATAAATGATATTATATATGAAAAGAGTAACATAACTATAGTTAAAACAGGCTTAAAAGATAATAAGATAAAGATAGACAAATATTTGGAGATTTTATCTTTTCATGTGGCTGTATTTGCAATAAAAGATAACTGAGAAAAAATGCAGTAAGAGAATGCTATCAACAACTTTATGTCAACAAATTTGAAGTCTTAGTAGAAATAAATTCCTACCAAAACTGAAAAAAAAAATAGATATTATGAATAGCCTTTAAACAATTAGAGAATTTGAAGGAATAATTGAAAAATATTCCCATAAAGAAAATTCAAGGCCCAGATGGTCTTATAGGTGAATTATACAAACATTTCAAAAATAGACAATCCCAATCTTACATGAATTCTTCTAGGGAATATAAAAATAATGAATATTCCCAAATTAATTTTTTGAGGCCGGTGTAATCGTAATACAAAAAGTAAACAAGTATAGCATAAAAAAAGCAAATTACAGATCTATTTCACTCATACATTTAGATATAATAATCCTAAGTAACATTATCAAAATGTATATAAAAAAGATAATGTAAAATAACCAAGTTGAGTTTGTTCCAAGAATACAAAGGTAGCTTAATATTAGAAAATCTATAAAGGTAATTTACTACATTAATAGATTAAAGAAGGAAAAGCATATTATCTAAGTAGACACAGAAGAAGGTATTTGATACAAGTATATACTGACCAATGATAAACTTTTAAGCAAATTGGAAATAAAAGGGAAGTTCCTTAAACTGATAAAGGATATCTAGAAAAACATCCAAAAGAAATATTACTTGTGTAAAAAATAGAAACATTTCGTTTAAAATCAGGAAAAGATAAGAATGCCCACTCTAACATTTTTGTTCAGCCTTGTACTTACAAATTTGTCTTTCTTAAATAATTACATTTAGTAGAAGTTTATAAATAAATTAATAAAGAAGAAAATAAATGAATGGCATACGTTTGAAAAGACAGAGAAACTGTCAGTATTTGCAGATGATATGATTATTTAGAAAACCCAAAGAAGTCTACAGACCAATTATTAGTTGTAAGATTACTGGGCATAAAATCAACAGACAAAAGTCAATGAAATTCCTAGTCATTAAAGAAGAAAACACAGATAATGAATAAATTTATGAAAATATGTTATCTGGGAAATTCAGTTTAAACAAAGATGGTATTTTATACTTGTCAGATTGGCAGGTGTTTTTTTAAACTCTGATACCATCAAGTGTTGGAGAAGAGGTAGAGTAACTGGACCCCTCATACGCTGCTTGTGGAAGTCACTGGTACCATCTAAGTTAAGTCAAAGATGCCCTAGGCTCAGCAAATTTATACTAGGATATATGCCCCCCACCAAATCTCTTCTGAGTGTATCCAAAGAGACATTTATAAGAATGCTTATGGTAATACTGTTTATAATGACAAAAAAACAAACTTAAATGTTCATTGCCAAGAAAAAGAATAAAGATGGTGCATTCATAAAAAAGAAGAAAATAATATGGAGTAAATAAACAGGAAATAGAATGATATGATCCTACTTAAAATTGCAGCATTCCACCCCCTGCCCCCCACCCATCTGACTTTATTTTTCTCCTTTGCAACTCTCACATTCTAACATATAATTTATCTATAATTCGTACATTTTGCTTATTGTTTGGCTCACCCCATGGGAATGTACACAAGAGTAGAGATCTTGTCTGTTTTGTTCACTCATGTTCCCAACGATTTGAAAGCGTACCTCATATACAGTAAGCACCCAATAAATATTTGCTGAGTGAATTTGCTGAATGAATGCAAGACAGCATGAAGCCACATATTGAAAGTTTAAAGGCGTGCAAAACAATACTACTTAACACTACAGATCAACACCCCTTTGTGGTTTGGGTTACCTGTGTGACAGAGATAGAGGGCAGTATGAGGATCAGGGCACCCAGGAGCCTCCAAGTGTCCCCCTAAGGTTGTATTTCCTAAGGTGGCCATGGAGGGGGAGCATTTGTTATGTTATTACCAGCAATGTTTGCATGATGGAAAAATTTCGCATTACAACTTGTTTTAAATAATAGGAACAATTGCACCTGCAGTATGTATAAAGTTTCTAAGGGTTTTTCCACATGATCTCATGGGTCAAATGTGCCTATAAGACCAGCTCAGAGCAAGATGGGGCGTGGCACTGGGGTTCTTCCAAACTGCCCAAGAGGGGAAATCCCAGCCCGAGGAGGAAGAAACAGTTGCCTGGGGACACCCCTCCTGGATGAAACGGGAGGGAACTGGGGTTTGACTGACGCTGTCCTCACTTGGGAGCTGGGGGCTTGCTGCTGGGCCCCCAGGCAGGGGCGCGCTCCTCTGAGGCAGTGCTGGGTTCTGTGTCCGGAGCTGCCCCAGGTCAGAATCTGAGTCCCTGTGGTCTCTCTTTCCTCGCCTGGATTATGAGAGAATAACTAATGACCTGTTCTGTCTACCTCAGAGGGCTGTTGGGAGGACCAGACAGCAAGGAAGGAAAATTGTCCTGACAGTATCAGAGACCAGAGTCCCAAGGCAGCTTTGCATTTTCTCCTTCGATATGAAACACTTGAATGTAAACATCATCTATGTTGTTAAACAATCTTCTTCTTTTCAACTTTCTGGCCACACAGAGAGGCATGGGGGATCTTAGTTCCCTAACCAGGGATCAAACCTGTGCCCCTTGCAGTGGAAGCGCAGAGTCTTAACCACTGGACCACCAGGGAAGTCCCACATGATCTTCAAAATGATAACTTTTATTGGTCAAAGAACCATCCAGGGCCCCAGCATAATTTACAGAATCACTCCCCTCTTGTTGTAGATTGTTTACCATTTTCCTCAACTGTAAGCAGCACTACAATTAACATCTTCGTGTGCTTGCATTTTGCTTTGCTCTTTTGGAATTACTTCACTAGGATAAATTTCAGAGTCAGTAAGTGGTCAGCCTATGTAAATGGCTCTTATGTTGAGCTCCAGGGCTCAAGAATGGCTTGCATTTTTTATGGGTTCTATCAAAGTGCTACTTCCAAATGGTTGGCCCTTGTGGTATGTAGGACCACTGCACCTTACTCCAGGAGGGGTCTAGTCCTGCTGGGGCGTAATTCAAAATTCACCGAATTCAAGACTAATCCTGACAAAAGGTGAGAGAAGATGTTTATATTTGTTTACCTATTTTAAAAAATGCCCTACGTGGCAATATTGTAAATCCAGTTGGCAGCTCACTTAACTGCACAGCTTCGAAGTTGCTTGTTTCTTGACATACATTTTAAAAGGTGGGAGAATTCAGACAAAATGAGACTTTATTAATATGTAACATTCATAAAATACTTACCTTGCAGATTTAAGATACTCACAAGACACTGCCACGCTGTGCTCGTTTTGTCACACCATTTCCACCACGGGGCACTAGTATTTTAATTGTTATTCTTTCCCCTAAAGAAATGGGTCTTCTAACTACTACCAAGTTTGCAGCTGCAAGCCTGTAAGAGCCACCCGTAAGGCAGGGAAGGAGGAGACAACGCAGCATAGGCGTTGGAACCAGCTGATAACTATATGCTCCGATTACTAAGAATTTACTTTCTGCTGGGCACTGTGCCAGGCTCTTGCCTGTGTTACCTCATTTAATCTTTGATACTATTAAATAGGTACAGTGTTCCCCCTTTACAAAAGAGGAAACCGAGGTCTGGGTCCTAGGGATATGGCCATTACAGACATAGCAGGTAGACTCAGACAGCAAGATAGAACTGATGTCAAGGGTCATTGCTCCCAATTCTGTCCCTAATTTTTGGCTCATTGCTCAACTCTTCTGGGCCTTGTCTTTGCCACCAGGGTGAGGCTAAGGACCAGGGATAGGCACTGGGCATGGTACAACCTCTTTATATGCCCCTGCCCGCTATGGGGCCCTGGAAAAGAGAATCACTGTCTTTTCTTTACCTGCACAGAACACCAGGAGAGTCTCCATCTCAATGCTCAGCTGAGCAAGGATGGGCCACACAGACCAGACCAGCAGTGGGTTGGCGCATGCTGTGTTTACAGCATCTTCATCACTCGCTCAGGAGCCCCAGAACTCAGGCTTGTCATTCCCCAAACACTTTTTGAGCACCATGCTGAAGGTCGTGGAGCTGGCCTTGGGGCCAGGGAGCCCGGCTACACTCCACCTTGTGACACAGCTGTGGGACTTGGGTAAGTCATGTCTGTGGCCTCTAACCGCAGTTTCCTCCTCTGTAAAATGGGGATGAGAATGTCTGCCTCAGAGGGTTGTTGTGAGGCCTGAGTGAGGAGAAGGTGTGACTTTGGCCTCATGAGAGGCCCTGTAAAGCGTGAACTGAAGCGGGCCCTCCAGGTGTTCTCTGGATATGACTCAGGTGCCCGCCAGGGACCTCAGCCTGACACCAACACCCCAAAGAGACCACAAGAGAGAAAGTGTCAGGCCAGGAGGAGGTAGGACAAACTTTCCCTGAGGGTTGGGAAGGGTTCTCAGAGGGCTCCCTGGAAGAGGTGGTGTTTGCACCAAAGGAAAAATCAGTCCTACTGAGTGATCAGAGCTGCCCCCTGTAGCCAGGACTTCCATTTAGAACCTAGACGGAAGACTGCCTGTAGGAGGTAAGCTCAGACTGATTCCACCCACCCAGAGAGGACAGCCCCCCAACATTTCAGGATCTCTGCCACCCGCTGTGTCACAATGCAGTTCATTCATCCATTTGGTTAGTATTTATTGAGTATCATGTGCCAGGCACTGCGGTCCGTACTGGAGATATGTCAGTGAGCAAAACAAATCCCTTGCTCCTTTTCAGGAAATTGGTGCTGAAGGTGAAGAGGAAGCCCCTGCCCCTCCCAAAGCCAAAGGCAAAGGAAAGCCCTTGAAGACTGAGAAAGCGATGTTGAAAGGTGTCCACAGCCACAGGAAGAAGATCCGGAAGTCACCCACCTTCCGCTGGCCCAAAACACTGTGGCTCAGGAGGCAGCCCAAATATTCTCAGAGGAGCCGCCAGGAGAAACAAGCTTGACCACACTGCCATCACCAAGTTTCCCCCGACCACAGGGTCAGCCATGAAGAAAACAGACAACAGCACACTGTGTTCACCGTGGAGGTCAAGGCCAATAAGCATCAGATTAAACAGGCTGGGAAGAAGCTCTGTGATACTGACGTGGCCGAGGCCAACACCCCGATCAGGCCTGATGGAGAGAAGAAGGCGAATGTTCTACTGGCTCCTGACTGATGCTTCGGACATTGCCAACAGAATTGGGATCATCTAAACTGAGTCCAGCTGGCTAATTCTAAATACAAAATCTTTATTATTAAAACAAATCCCTTGCTCTTAGAGCTGACATTCTGATGAAGAATAGAGGGAAGCTAGACAATAAGGAAAAAAATAAGGCTATTTCGGGTTGGTGGTGAGTGGTAAAGAGTGAGGAGAATAGAGAATGAATGGGGCATGGGTGTGATCAGGGAAGCTGCAAAGAGACAATTTTTGAATAAGATCAGTAGGAAGAACATTCCATGCAGGGGAAACAGCCTGCAGGAGTGCTGGCAGGCAGAGTGTGCATCATCAAGGGATTCCAGGGAGGCAGGAGAAGGGAGAGAATGAGGATGGAGGGCATCGTGTGGCCCTTAATGGGACTGACAGTATTCCTGAGTTCCCCGCAAGGGTAGCAGGGAGCCCTTGGAGAGCTTCTGAGGAGCCATGGCTTGGCCCTGGTTGCCTGTGAGCAGAGACTGGAGCAGGGTGAGGTGGAAATAGGGAGATGGCCAGGGGACCACTGCAGAGGTGACCATGGCTTAGGTGGGGTGGAGGCAGCAGAGGAAGAGAAGAAGGCGGATTCTGGCTGTGCTTAAAGGTGGAGCCAAGAGGAACTTTTGATGAACTAGAGTCTATCCCCTCTCCCCCAAAGCCCTCCTGGGGCTGCAGGACTGAAAGGCTCCCTGAGACCTCGCCAAAAACCACCTGGAAGCCTCCTCCTTCCAAAAGTTATTGGGGAAATTAGACCTTAAATGCTTCATTTTCATGCTTTTTCCCAGAAAAAAACCAAATGTAATCACTGTAAGAAAAGCTCCACCCCCAAGGTGCTGCTCCCTCCATTGGAGGCAGGGATTAGATGAGATTTGCAGGACTGTGTTGACTCCCAATTTAGATGCTTTCCATAAATTAATTACTGAGGCAAAGTCGAGAAGGGAGGCCTGGGGAGCGGGTCCCGGGGCAGCTCTTCCTTCTTCCTGGAGAGCCAGGCTGCTGCCAGCGCTGCCCTGGCCTGTGGGCTCCAGGAAGATGCTGAAACTCCCGATCTCTGCCTGAAGTTTGCTGCTGTCAGTCCCTGCAGGCTATGCATCGTTCTCACGGGAAGATTCCTGGGAGAACACTGGGCTTTGGGCTTTCTCCTAAGGGCAGTGGGAAGCCAGGGAAGGTGGCAGGCAGGGAGGAGACAGGACCAGATTTGCTTTTTAGAGGGAACCTCTGGCAACTCCCGGAGAAGGCAATGGTACCCTACTCCAGTACTCTTGCCTGGAAAATCCCATGGATGGAGGAGCCTGGTAGGCTGCAGTCCATAGGGTCGCAAAGAGTCGGACACGACTGAGTGACTTCACTTTCACTTTTCACTTTTCTGCATTGGAGAAGGAAATGGCAGCCCACTCCAGTGTTTTTGCCTGGAGAATCCCAGGGACGTGGAGGGGGGGCGGGGTGGGCCTCATGGTCTGCTGTCTCTGGGGTCGCACAGAATTGGACATGACTGAAGCAACTTAGCAGCAGCAGCAGCAGCTGGCAACTCCAGGAGACTGGCTTGAGGGGGATGGAGAGAAGGGAAGTGGGGTCATGTAAAGAGATGGGAGTTCCCACTAATAACACACCGCCCTCCCTGGGCTGCCCCTCATCAACATTTCTCTGCCCTCTGGGCCCAGGCCTGATGTCCACCTCACCTGGGGCCTGGAGCTCTTGTTGGCAGAGCCTCTTGGGGCCTAGATCAAGGCCAGTGACTCATTTCTGAACATTTTTGGCTGAATAAGACAGTTCTACCTCTCCCCTAAGCTATTTGTCCCTCCTCGTCACAGTTCAGGGTTTTGGCCACAAACAGTGGCAAATGAGAGAGGGATTTCCGGAGGTGGTTCATGGGACTTCTGCTGAAATAGCTGAGTGTACTTCACCTGCAGCCGGCAGGGAGATGCGCCGTCCCTCCAGCTCCACACTCTTTCTTGTGCTTTAGTCGCTTAGTCGTGTTTGACTCTTTGCAACCCCGTGGACTGTAGCCCACCAGGCTCCTCTGTCCATGGGCTTCTCCAGGCAAGAATACTGGAGTGGGTAGCCATTCCCTTCCCCAGGGATTCGTCCCAACCCAGGGACGGAACCCAGGTCTCCCACATTGCAGGTAGATTCTTTACTGTCTGAGCCACCAGGGATATAGTTAACACTCTTCCTTGGCTTGTCCTAACCATGGCCACCCTGGCCTTCCGGCAGTATGCCTGAGCTCCTCTCTGGCATCCCCCTCAAGCCCTTTTCCTCAGCAGGAGGAACACCTGGGCAAGGACAGGGTAGGATCCAAGCTTTTTGTGAGACCTCAAGACCCAGCTGGGGGGACACTCAATAAACATCTTCTCAGTGAGGGAACCCCTGCAAGGGTGGACACCACCCCCATTTTTCAAATGGGAATACTGAGGGTCAGTAGGTGACAGTGACCTGCCTGGGCCAGAACCTACACATCCTGTTCCACATCACAGGGCAAGGCCACACCTCCTCCTCCAGGAAGCTGTACTCAGGTCTCCTTGGATGGTGCAAACTGATGGTTGCAGGGAACATGGAAGCCCAGCTCCCTTGCCTGGGCTTTTGAGAACCCTGACATGTAACTTACACTCCAGGGCCCGCTGGGATCAGACTGAAGTTACCTTCTGCTGGGGGAGACCAGAAATGGCACCACGTATGATGGACAGGGAAGCCTGGCATGCTGCAATCCATGGGGTCACAAAGAGTCTGACGCGACTGAGTGACTGAATTGAACTGAACTGGTCTTCTCCCTCCTCCCCACCTCCACCCCTCCTGGATCCCAGTCCTTTCCAGGCTCATTCTGGGAATACTTCCTGGATAAATCACTTGCATTGGAATCCTCAGCCAAGAGCTTGCTTCTGGGGAACCCCACGCTCAGCCCTGCCACACCCAAGTTTTGCTGCCGCCAACCGTGCAGCTGCCCTGGGCCTCCACGGCTCCATCTGTATAAAGGTGGTGCCCGGCTCCAGCCCTGTGTGAGCACTGCTGCTCTTCTGGTCCTGGATCCCTGCCTCCCAACCCTCCCCCACCCCTTGCCACAACTGAATTCAGTCATCAAGGAAAGAGGAGCCCTCCTCATGTAAGAATGAACAGTTCTCAGCTCACAGAACCAAGTATTCGGGCTGTTACAGCTCATTACTAAACCCCAGCCATGCCCTGAGAAAGATTACAGAAACGGCTCTGGTAGAAATCCCCAGCAGAAATAACCTGCTCCTGCCACAGGGAGCCCTGCAAATCTGTGGTCATTCCCCTGCTCATCTCCACCCAAGCACGTACAGGTGTTTGCAAGTCAGCGGGCTCGCAGCATCTGAGGGATGGTGCCCGCTTTTGGGTCCACGTGTAGGACTTTGCAGGCTTCCCTGGTGGTTCAGATGATAAAGAATCCACCTGCAATGCAGGAGACCCGGGTTCGATCCCTGGGTTGGAAAGATCCCCTGGAGAAGGGAATGGAAACCCACTCCAGTATTCTTGCCTGGAGAATGCTATAGACAGAGGAGCCTGGTGGGCTACGGTCCATGGGGTTGCAAAGAGTCAGACATGACTGAGTGACTCACACACACACACACAGGACTTGGTACAGCTGCTGGGGGGCTTCAAGCCAGATTGTCCAATGGAGGGAACCTGAGTCTGGGCAGCAAGAGGCCCAGGTTGGTCAGTGCTCTGCTTGGAGTCTGCTGGTGGCCCAAGCAGGTCACCGCCCCTACTGACCCTCAGTTTGAAAAATGGGGATGGTGTCCACCCTTGCAGGGGTTCCCTCACTCATGGGGAAGATGTTTATTGAGTGTCCCCGCTGGCTGGGTCCTGAAGTCTTACAAAAGGCTTGGATCCTACCCTGTCCTTGCCCTGGTGTTCCTCCTGGTTTGTGGGGACAATGGGCAGGGAAGGCGAATGATGCAGGTCAGAGGGAGAAGTGGAGTCTGTTGGGCAGAGTCAAGTTAGCACATGGAGAGGCTGGCTGGTGGCTTGGGTCAGAGGAGTTGTGGATGTTGTGGTCAAATGCTGTGGTGTCACTCTGTCTTGGGTTTGAGGGCAACTTATGACCTTGGGCGAGTCCTTCTGTCTCTCTGAGCCTCCGTTTTCTTGAGGAATCCTAACAGCGCCACTGCCAGGCCTGTGTGGTGGTGAAGTTTACCTTGTTTCAAATCTGACATAGAGCTGAGCTCAGTGTGGATGGAAGTGACTTCCCTATACCCCAGGCTGGGGTCCTCTGCTCCCCAGAAGAGCAGGCCGAGGGACTGAGAAAGGGGCAGGAGGATTCCTTTGCTGGGAGCAGAGCTACAGCAGGGCTGAAAGTCTAGGGGCGATCGAGGTTTGCTGAGAGAGCTGGGTCACCCCCATCCCTCCCTGTGCTCTGGTGAGTCCAGTCCCTGGAAAGCCTGTGGGGCAGGTCCTGCTAAGCTTCCCTCCCTTTCCCCCAGCCTGTAGCTCCACACACTCACCTCATCCCCCAGACACACCTCACTGGGAACTGAAACTCAAACACATTATCCAAGGGCCTGGGCTGGTCAAGAGGGCTGAAATGGGCCCTTTGCTTCCTCTCTACCGAGGGCTCAGGCCCATATGGCCATATCAGCTTCCAGCGATCAGATGCGAATCCATGCAGAGGCCAAGATGGAAGCCACACTAAGCCTAGCTTGGTGTGTATCATCAGGGGACTTCTTGTCCGTCTCTTGGCCTCAGTTTCCATATCTATATAATGGGCAAGTAAGAGATCTCTGAGATCCTTTCACCAGTCATTAGAGTCATTGTACCCTCTGGCCCAGAGAGGTAAAGGGAGCCCAGACTAGAACCCAGGCATCGTGCCCCCAGACCAGGGCTCTAGGACCATGAGCGTGAGCAGAGGGAGGCTCCCAGGTTATGGAGCTGTCAGGCCTTGAGATGATGTGGAGGAGCTAACTGCCCAGGCCTCTGGGTGACTGGAACCCCAGCTCCTAGCTTCCTACATATGCCCCATCACCATACACCCACTTCAAGCACAAATCAGGGGTAGGCACTCCCCTCAGGGAGGAAAGGATCAGATGATCTCAATTCATTTCTGCCCTTTATCAGG
The DNA here is from genome assembly GCF_027580195.1 of Bos mutus. NCBI lineage: Eukaryota > Metazoa > Chordata > Mammalia > Artiodactyla > Bovidae > Bos > Bos mutus. The sequence goes on along the minus strand of NC_091624.1, from coordinate 50,826,709 downwards.
TGTGTGACCTTGGACAAGTCACTTCACCCATCTAGGCCTCAGTTTCCTCGTATGTAAAGTGGGGGTGCTAAAATCTGCCTCAGTGGACTCTGCAGAGATTAAAAGATCTCATGCATATGAAATGCCTGGCATGGATCAAACACGAAGTGGAAGTTTCCTTTCCCTGGGGCCTCTTCCCTTCCTCCTGTGTCTTATTTGGCTCACCTTCCCCTTCCCATCTCAGCTGCTTGTACTTCTCTTCCCCTTGGCACACGCCCAAGCTTTCCACCTCTAGGCCCCTCCTCATGCTAATCCTTCTCCCAGGAATCCTTTCCTCCCTCTCATTGCCACCGTTCTTAATCATATTGCTTTCGTTGTTCAGTTCAAATGCTGCCTCCTCCAGGAAGGCTCTCCTCCTCCGAGCTCTGTACTAGCAGACAAGGACACAGATACAGTGGCATCAGAAGGGACAGATCTCCGCCTGCAGTGGCTTAGGGTACCTCCTGCTTGGGTCAGTCACACGTGTGGAGCACTGTTCTCCCCTGCCCCGCAGTACACAAAAGTGTCCACTAGGTGGTGATAGAATGACAAAGTCGCAGCGGAGATGCGCAAGAAGGGAGGCCAACAAGGACTTGTGTCTTCATTCATTTCTTCAACAAATATTTCTGAACACCTGCCATGTGCAAGACTGTCGGATGACAGTGGCAAACAGAGGAACGAAGTCCTTGCTCTCAAGGCGCTTATGTTCTTGTGACAGGAGGTGAGAGAGCTGAAACGAAAAGCCAGGATAGGGGTGAAGGCTGTACAAAAAACACTGGGACGCACTTGTGTTCAGACTTTTGAATGAGCATTTCTTCAGTGAACAGCAGAATCAAAGCACCACTTAGGGTCTCTGAGTGGCTGAGCTGGAACATTCCCCATCCCCTTGTTCTCTTAAGCATCACTTGACCTTACAGGAAATGCAGCTACATTACCTACATCTACTGAATCAGAATCTGCATTTTAACAAGACCCCCAGGTAATTCATGTGCACATTACAGTGAGAAGATCTGCTCCAGCCAGAGGTCAGGGGGTGACCTGCAGCCAGGGGCCAGATCTGGCCACCTATTTTTGTACGATGCCCAGGCAAGAATGAGTCTTGCTTAAAAAAATGAAATCTAGGAATTTTATGACACAAGAAAATTATATGTACAGTACTTCAAAGTTCAATGTTCATACGTAAAGTTGTATTAGCACACAGCCATGTCCATTTGCTGACGTGTTGTCTGTGGCGGCTTTCAGGCTATGATGGCCACAGCTGAGTAATGCAACAGTAATGTATGGCCCACAGAGTCTAAAATATTTACAATTGGGCCCTTTGCAGAAAAATTTTGCCGATCTCTGCTCTAGTTCTCTTTGAAGAATCAGGGCCCAGCGAGGGGCAGTACCTTGTCAGAGCTCATAGGAGCCCAGTTTATATTTCCATATTCCACGTAAGGTCTTGTTTGCACAGCCTCTGGTTTGGGCAGTTGAATTGCCTTTGTCTTTTCTGGATGTGGAGTGATAACCTCACTAGAAAAGGTTCATGACTGATTTATGATATAATAAAGACATTTCAATGAAATTTCCATTTCAGATGAAGCTGGTTTGGAGCCCAGAATGAGATGTGGGTACTCATGGAAACTGGGTTCTTTTTAGTAGAGTGTGCATGACTGATATGAGCCTTTTGTTGAGAAGGGAGGGAACCCTGGGCTCCTGAGAAAAGGAGAGGGCTTCAGGGGTCAGCGCAGGGAGCTGGAAGGAGACTTTCCGGCCATAACCCACCCACAGAGTGAGTGGTCCTGACCCTGTGGGGTGCTCTGAGGCTTTGGGACGGGCCAGCAGTTGAGACTTTTCTTAAGTCACCAAGTACTTGCCTTCTGCATCTCCAGTAGGAGTTTAGGGGTCTTGCAAGGGTGTGGGTACAGAGAGGACACAGCAGAGAGGACAGTGGTCAAGGTCTGGACTCTGGGTAAAGAAGCAGCCGACTCTGCTGCATCCATGATTCCCACTGTCCTCATGCTTGAGGGCAAAGCTCAGCCTGCCGCAGCCCCTCCCTACTCGGACCAGCTGCCCAGAGCAGCTTGCAGCTCCCCTTTGAGGCCGTACCTCCCACATCAGGACCTTTGCTCCTGCTAGAGCCAGCCAATGACCGCAGTGCCTCCCTCTGTCCCCAGCTGCCTCTCCAAATCCTCCCCGTGATTCAGGGCCCCGCTCAAAGTCTGCTCCTAAAAAAACTTTCTGGTTTCTCCCAAGTTAGTTTCTCTGCCTCCTTCAGCACCTTGAACCTTTCTCAAAAGTAGGAACACCATTTCTCTATCTCTTCTCAGCTGCTGGTTGGGGAACAGAGGGAATAAGAGCACAACCCACAGTCATATATACTTAGATTTAAACATCATCTCATCCACTTATTAGTTGTCAATGCTTGGGCAAGTTTCTTAACATTTATGAAACTGTTTCCTCATCTGCAAAATGTGAATAATAACAGCACCCACCACAGAGGGTTGCTGTGAAAATTAAATGAGATAATACATGTAAAGGACAGCCATGGACACACGGCTGGCACTCAGTAAATGTTAGCTCTCATAGCATGTTGGAATAATATTATTACTAGTTGTTTGTTGAATGAACAGCTGAGTGGCATTAATTCTGAATCAGAGATCTGATCAGCACCCATGGACACCTGTGCTGCACCCAGTACCGGTGGGCACTTTTCTATATGGTGCCTCTTGCAGACCCTCACTGTGGCCTCTGAGGCAGCCACTGTCCCTGCCTCCCAGCCTGCAGCTGTCCCCGCGCTGCTTGGTATTCAGGTGTCTCTGGAATAATGCCAGGCTGTGTCCCTCTATGCCTGAGTGGGTGTGGGGAGGGCTAGGTTACAAGGTCAGCCCTGGGGTGCTACAATGGGACTCCAGCCCAGAGGACCAAGGCTGGACTCTAACCATGGCTGGGGGAAACAGTCGAGGAGGGAGGGAGACATGCCCCCAGGTCAGCTGGGCAGGGCTCAGGAGGGTCACTGGGTTGGCTCAGGCCCTTAAAGTTCCAGGTTCCAGAAGGCAGGAATAGGGACCAGCCTCAGAAACTGGGCAGCACAGAACAGAGGCCCAAGAGCCAAGTAGACCTCTCAGCCAGGCTGACCTGATCCAAGACCCCTGGGCTCTCTGCATCCCCTGACCAAGGGTAGGAGGGGTCCAGGGCTGGAGCAGGGGAAGGAGCTGCAGGGGGCGCATGCCACAGCTGTGGGGAGTGAAGTCCCTGAGGACAGGGAGGCAGACAGTGGACATGGGCATGGCTGGGGCCCATTTTCTTCCGCTGGCCAAAGAGTGAGGATGAACTTTGGTCCAATTTATCAGCATTTCCCGCGCACCTCCGAGGCCCTGGCCCTGGGTTCAGCACACACCAACCACTGTGACAGGGAATGGCTGTCCCCATTCTGTGGTTTGGAAACCAAAGGTCAGACAGAAGCGCTTTGCCTGATGCCACCTGGCCAGTACGCTGCCAAGGCAGATCTTGTGAGCCAGCCTTGTTCTCACAGAGCCTCACACACAGGCCTGACTCTCTGCTTCTAGGCCCTCAGGGGTGTCCTCACCCAGCCTTGGGTACGAGGCTGCATAACATGATTGCAAACCTAGTGGTTTCCAGCAACAACACCCCTTGACTATCTCACAGATGGCCAGTCACATACGACTACATAGAAAGTTCCACAGAGCAGGGGATCCAATTCAGAAATAGACCCTAGAAGACCAACATTTACTATATGATAGAAAACGATGGTTTATTTCATAAAAGGTGTTGAACAATTTGCTAGCTATCTGAAAAAAAATGTGGATCAAAATTTCAGTAAAAAATTAAACCGCAAAGGTACCAAGCCTAGTATGTGTGTATATATAAATTTATATAAAACTGCATGTGAAAAAGATTTTTTTGTGAAAAGGCAACTTTAAAACATAGCCCCCCAACTCTTCCATACTCTTCCCATCAAGAGGTGGGGTCTGTGTAAGTGCCTGAGAGCTCCCTCTTCTGTCTCTTGGAATGGCCCAGGGTCCAGGCTGTGAGAACGTGCAGGCCACAGGCCGGGGGCCCTGCAGAGGGCCCAACTGATGGCCAGCCGCGACAGCCAGGCACTTGAGTGAGGAAACCTTCAGCTGCCTGCGGCCCAGCCACCACCCAACTTCTCAGGAAAAAGCAACCTGAACGAGACTCTCTTACTGAGCCCAGCCAACCTCCAAAACCATCAGAGATAATAAGGGAATGATTGTTGTTGCTTTAAGCCACTACGTTTTTAGATAATTTATTATGCAGCAATAGATACACTGTGATACACAGTGTGTGACAAAACCTAGAAGCCACAAGAATAAAAATGTCTTCATTAAAAATAATTAACAAAATCACATGACAAACAAAAAAAAAAACTGGGGGAAAGACCATATTTGCAACTCATTATAGACAAAGGGCTGATTTCCTAATGTACAAATAGTACCTACAAATCACTAAGGCAAAGATGCCCAGCTCACCTGAGTAGGCAAAAAATATCCATAGTTTATGGAAAAGGAAATGGCTCTTAAATGTATGAAAAGTGCTTGCTGCTGCTGCTGCTGCTGAGTCGCTTCAGTCGTGTCCGACTCTGTGCGACCCCATAGACGGCAGCCCACCGGGCTTCCCCATCCCTGGGATTCTCCAGGCAAGAACACTGGAGTGGGTTGCCATTTCCTTCTCCAATGCCTGAAAGTGAAAAGTCAAAGTGAAGTTGCTCAATTAAAATTACAATAAGATACCATTAAAAATAATACGCTGAAGAAATAGGTGCTTTCCTATGTTACTGATAGGAGTGTAAATTGAACAACTTCTCTGAAAAGTCTTTTATCAGTATCTATCAGAATTTACAGCGCACATATTGTTTGACCCAGTACTTCTGCTTCTAGGAATTTTTCTTACAGATGTAATTACCCATCAGCAAAATGGCATTTGTGAAAGGCTCTTTTTGGTGGCACTGTAACAGCAAAGATGCGAAGCATCGTAAATGTCCATTAGGAGAGGACTGTTCATTGAGGTTCACTCCTACAGTGAAATAGTCCACATCCATAAAAAGAATGAAGCGCCTCTGTGAGTCCAGATTCACAACAATCTCTAGGATACGCTGTTCAGTTGGAAACAAACGGGGTGAGGCAGAGGGTGTTTGCTACCATTTATCTGAAAGCTATATGCATATTACTGATGTGTTAAACACCTCTGGAAAGATGTGACTGCCTCTGTGGAGACGATCTGAGTGGTGGGGGACAGGGTAGGAATAGGCAGTTTTCACGTTACACCTTTGTGTACCTTTGGGGATTTGTATCTTGCATTTATTGGGTTGGCCAAAATGTTTGTTTGGGTTTTTCTGTAAGATGTTATGGAAAAACCCAAATGAAATTTTTGGTCAACCCAGTATTCTCTATTCCAAAACTAAATAAAAATACTCATTTAAAAATAGTACTTGAATAACTGGCTAATCCTTTGAAAAAACAAAGGAGGAGAACCCCCCTCAAACTGTAAATACAAAATGTTCCAAATGTATTCAAGATTCAAATGCAAAAGTGAATTTATAAAAGTTTTACAAAAACTTCCTTTCTTACTGTCATTTTGAATTTTTGCATGTCCCAAATTCCCATCCCCCTGCTGGAGCTGTGGCCCTGACCCCCAGACCCTCAATACCCTCAGTACCCTCAGGCCCTGATACCTTTCCCGGGTATCTCTCAGGCTGTTGGAACTAACTAAGAGCTCCACGAATCTTAGCTGCCTGTTAGTTTGTTTTACCCTTGAAGCCTGGGAGAAAGAGAGCAGTGCAGAATGAGCTCAGTCAGTGAAGGCTCTGCTTGCCAGAATGTCTTCCTGGGGGAGGGTACCTCCTGAACCCTGAAGGATGGAGGAGGGTTTAACAGCTGAAGTTAGTACACTAGGTGAAGAGGACAAACAGGGGTGCAGGGAAACTCGACTCTGAGGAGTGAATTCACCACCTCCATGGTCCTGAGGGGCTTCCCTGGTGGCTCAGTGTATAGAATCCACCTGCCAGTGCAGGAGACATGGGTTCGATCCTGGCTGGGGAAGATTCCCTGGAGAAGGAAATGGCATCCCACCCCAGTGTTCTTGCCTGGAAATCCCATGGACAGGGGAGCCTGGTGAGCTATGATCCACGGGGTCACAAAAGAGTTGGACACGACTGAGAGACTAAACAACAACCCATGAACTCAGGTCAGGTAAGCCCTGATCCCTCTCCAATTCTGATCCATCCTCTCCCAATTACTTCATCTCATGCGCCCTCAGTTGGCTCCATCCCCTGGCTCCCTAGCCACCATCGGGTAACCCTTACTGAGCATCAGTGGGTACTTTGCCTTGGAGGAGGGGCCCATTGACATGTCACAGCCCCTCCTGCCTCTGGTGGACAGACTTGCCCAGTGTCCTTGCCTGTCCTGGTGTGAGGGAGGAGCTGGACCCGGGTATCACCACTGATTAACGGATGATAGAGCCACAGGGCCAGAAGCCCTGACCTGAGGAAAGAAAAACACCTTGTTTCAGTGTTTGAGGTATTTCAGAAATTGTCCTCGAGGTGGCCTAGCACTGCAGATAGCAGTCTGTGGGTAAGACATTGATATGTTACTTACAGGGGGAGATGGCAGGACAGAGCACGGTTCAGGGACCCAGGTGACCCAAGGATCCAGCTCTGGCCCCTTTAGTGACTTCTGTGCGAACTCAGGCCGGAGATGTCACCTCTCTGGGCCTGTGTCTCCTTCCTATCTGGGCCTTGAGGAGGCAGATTGGATTCAGATTAACATCCACAGAGAAGAGACCAACATGTAGGGCTTTGCCTTCTAGGAGCTCCCAAGCCTGGGAGCAAGTATGTGCATAGCCTGTGGTAGAGATGAGCCGGCAGAGCTGAGGGGCAGGTCTGGGCACCTCTCACTGGTTTACTCAGCGTGTGCATCTCTGACCAGCTGCTGTTGCTGGGGTGTGGGTTTCCTTGAATGTGTTACTATTTATTAAGCACTCGTGACATGTGTTACCTTGTGTGGTTAGGCCGCTCACGGTGGCTAGTCTTTCTCTGTATATCTGCTGCTGTATATCTGGTCCCTGCTTCACTCACATGACTATCCAATCCTCTTAATTAGAGGGCTTAATTAGTCCCTGGTAACTGATGAGCCCACCTGATGCCAATTCCCTCCTGCAAATGGTCGCCTTCTCCCTTGGGTAGTAAAGACTGTTGCAATGTCCTGCAAGCATCTGTTTGGCAAGGTGTGGTTCCAGGACCCTTTGTGTATGATCCCCTGTCAAATAAACTACTGACGCCTCTGTCTCCAGGCTCTTTCTTCAGTTTCAAAGCTGGACAACTACAAGGCGTGTAGGCCTGAGGGGTGCAGCCCAACTATCTGCTGTTTGTAAGTACTGTACATAGTCATCCTCTCAACAAGCCATGAGGCAGGTAAGTACTATTACACCTATTTTACAGACGAGGAAACTGAGGCATGTAGAAGGTTAAGACTCGTCCTCAATGGGTCACAGAGCTGCGATTTAAACCCAGGCAATCTGGCTCCAGAGCCTGAACTCCTCACCTCTCATGGCCTCGGTGCTTGGTGACTATCAAACATGGCCCAGGGCCCATGCAAGTGTTGCCTGCTTAATAATCACAATAACCCTCAAAGGTAAGTGCTCATCACCCCATCTTGAAGCTGAAGAAACAGCCTTAGGAAGAGGATGTGAACGGACCAAGACTACATTGCTGGTAAGTGACAGAGCTGGGAGTCAGACCCTATCCACCTGACTGCAATCCCAGTCTCTGCCCATTACCCCATGGTCCCGCATGGCTCCAGCATCTTGGCCCTGACCCCATGCCTGACCTGCTTTCGGCCAGTCAGCAGGTGTCCAGCAAACTGAGTGGCTTTAACTGTGGGCTTCTTATGGGAAATTGCACCAAGTATTAAGGAGGTCATTCTGGGATTCATTCTGCCCTGGTCCAGGCTCCTGTGTTTGCACAATAGGCCAGGCTCAGAGTCCAGTCTGTGTGGCTAAAGACCACTGCCTGGAACATTGTGACCATGATGGGCAGACCTAGAGAAGATGGTCAAGGCACAGCAGACCCTGGGAATGGGGATGACCCTTGACCACACCCTTCTCCCCCAGCACAGGCAGCATACTCACAGCTGTAGGCACCTTTACAGGCACCCACACACATTCACACAGGACTCTTCCATGGCTGCCCCTTTACCTATCCCAACCCCTAAGACCGACCGGAGGCTCTGAGGCAGTGAGTACTCAGAGGTAGGCCCTGGGAGCCAAGGGCACGAGCCTGCCACCAGCTTCAGAGCCACTCTGTTTCATTAAAGCTTGATCACACAAACACAGAAATGCACAAGGCGCACACTCGGAGCCGAGAAGCCCCCGCTCCGGAGCCAATCCACACCCTCGCCCCGCCTGCTCCGGCTCCGCCCCTCCCGAGGCCCCTCCCCCTTTCCGGCCCGCCCCCTCTGGGCCCAATATCCGGCGGCTGCGGGGTCAATGAGGCCAGTGAGACTCATGAAGGTGTTCATCACACGCAGGATTCCCCCGGAGGGCAGCGCCGCGCTCGCCCGGGCCGCAGAGTAAGAGCCCGGCGCCCCCGGACCTCTCCGCGCGCCGATTCCCCTCCCTCCGGGCGCGCGTTCCGTGGGTGGCGTCGCGGGAAGGGGTTGCGGAGCCCGGGGCACCGCTCCTAGACCTCGGGCAGCCTGCACGTGGGGTGACTCAGCGTCTCCGGGCGGGCCGTGGGGCGGCCTCCCGCCACCCACTTCTTTTTGGTGGGGCGGACACGGCGGTCCGTGGGGCCAGAGAGAACTGGGATCCTGCGCTTGGGCCTTCGCCGAACTTTCGAACCCGTGCCTGGCTGGAACGGTTTTGGAGTTTGGGGAACCTTAGAGAAAGTGCTCAGGGGCCAAGCTTTCTCCTTAGAGAAAGTGCTCAGGGGCCAAGCTTTCTCCAGGCCCGTTGCTGTGCCGCTGGGCCCCGCAGTTCCCGTGGCACTTGCAGTGGGGGTGGGGTGAAGGCTGGAGCCTTCCCCAGTCGTGGGCGTGGGAAGAGGGGAGACTGCTCATGTCACAAGGTCTTAGCGACCTCTGAGGCCGCTTGGACGGGTCAGGGGCCTTGGCAGTAACTGGTCTGGTCCCTTTGGACGGTTAGCAGGGGGCCTCTGGTAGCACTTCTTAAACTGAACTCTGCACCTTGCCAGGTGCTTCTTATAAGTGAACTCTTAATTCTTCAACGCTGTGCAATCAGTGCTGTGATTCCCACTTTACAGAGAAACTGGGAGAGGTCAAGTACCTTCACCAACCTCTATAGGTGGCACAGCTGGGATTAGAAATCTGCTCTGCGGCGGTCTGAGCACTGCAAGTATGCAGGTTTTCACTTTCCATGTCAGACGAGGAGAAGGTGGACCTAGACTTAGAAACAAGTGCTAGGGGAAAATGAAATTTGTTTCTTTTGTTCAGTGCAATCAAAGTTTTGCTGAAGACTTGCCCTGTGCTAGGCATTGACGGGGAGGGGGGAAGGCAAAGACAGCAAGAACACTAGTACCAGCGCTCACACTGCTGCAGCCTGGGCCACTGTCCAGGAAAGGCGGCTGCGAGGAGGCCGGCGCCTGGGCAGGGCATTGTGGAAAGTGCCAGCAGCTCTGTGTCTTGCACATGTAGATTTTCCCTACGTTTTGGCTGCACTGAATTAAATGTCATGGGCCAGAGGTTGAGCAGCACTGCTGGGAAACGTGCCTGGGGCCCAACAGCCGCTCTGGAAGCGCCCCCTGAAACTCCTCCCTGTTGAACTGCTTTGGTCTTGTCCATGGCTCAGATGGTAAAGAATCCACCTGCAATGCAAGAGACCTGGGTTCGATCTCTGGGTCGGGAAGATCCCCTGGAGAAGGGCATGGCAACCCACACCAGTATTCTTGTGTGGAGAATCCCCATGGACAGAAGAGCCTGGTGGGCTACAGTCCCTGGGGTCGCAAAGAGTCAGACACGATTGAGCGACTAAGCGGAGCACAGCATATGTACAAAGTCAAGAACAAGAGTTACTCCTTTCACTGACTCACAGGAGAAGATGCATAACCGGACAAGGGATCCAAGCCCGGCTGCTGCCAGGACCCCCCACCTGGCCTTCTCAATAGGCAGCCTGGCCCGGGAGCTCGCTGCCTGTGAGGCCTCCTGTGGGGATAAGAAAGCTCTTCTTGTGTTGAGCTGAGAATGGTCCCCGTGACTTTCTCCTTTCAGCTTGGGCCCTTTTCAGTCTTTGTTGGAGAGCTCTGCTCTGTGACAGCCTTCACCCTTCAGCCACCCTCTCAGGACAATTCTGAGGCCGCCCACACCTAACCTTGACTCCCCTCAGCCAGCCCCAGGCAGCTTGAGGCCAGGGCAAGCAGAAAACGATGTTTCCCACTCTGACAGGGTCTGTGGATGTGGCCGGAGAGCTTTGCGGGCCTGTGGGCACCTATGGGGCTGCCCCACTTCTGACTGGTCTTCCCTTTGTCTTCAGCTGTGAGGTGGAGCAGTGGGATTCTGATGAGCCCATCCCCAGAGAGGACCTGGAACAGAGAATGGCTGGGGCCCAGGGCCTGCTCTGCCTCCTCTCGGACCGCATAGACAAGAAGCTCCTGGACGCTGCAGGTGTGTGCGCTGTGCAGGCCTGGGCAGGGTTCCTGGGCTGTCTTGGCCTGCTGCTGCTGGTTCACAAGCAGGTTTTTAGTGATTTCAGCGAGCTCTGAGGGTGTTCACCGTGGTCCTAGACCACAGCTTCATGTGGCACACACTTTGCCCCTCTCTGTTGGCTGTGAGTCCCTGGAGGGAGGCCTTAAGAGGGCAAAGACCGGGATGTGGAGGAGAGCCAGGGCCCTGGGCCCTTGTCCCGCTCTGTTCAGGCTTGGTTTATGACCTTCAGCAGGGCCCTCCGTTTTTTGGACTCATCTATATATGTGGGAAGGCCTTGAATCCTTTGAGGAAAGATACAAATAATGCTTTTTCTGCCCAACAGGAGCTAATCTCAAAGTCATTAGCACAATGTCTGTAGGTGTCGACCACTTGGCTTTGGATGAAATCAAGAAGCGGTAAGTGCAACTTGGGCTCTAGAGTAAAGGGTGACTACCAGAGAGGGAAAAAGAGGAGCTGAGTATCTATCTGTTTTTTCTTCATATCCCTTGACCATTTGGTGAAAATGTAAGGTAGCCAATGATGAAATCTGCCCACGTGTGCACAGGTCAGTTAAGTCCAAGCAGTCAGAAACAGTGGGTAACAATGTCCAGGTAATATCCTTTCTCATTCATTCTTTTTTTTTTTGACCCTCACATCAACCCCTTCAAGTAGAAAAGGCAAGTGTTATTATTTCCCTCTTTAGATGAGGAAATTCAGAAAGACTAAGTAATCATAGTTACTGGAGCTCCACACATTGGAGCCTGATCTTCCATCTTATATCCTTCTCAAAATGGGAGATGGTCAAGAGGGGATTGAGGGCTGGCCATTCCTGGGGGCCCACTTACAGCTCTGAGCTTCCCAACAGGCAGCGCAGAAGGAGCAAAGCCGCATCACAGCAGTGTCCCTGCAGTATAAATTGGGAAGGTGCTTGAAGCCATTGTTACCACCAGCTCTTTGGTTCATAGTGGGATCCGTGTGGGCTACACTCCGGGTGTCCTGACAGACGCCACGGCCGAGCTCGCCGTCTCCCTGCTGCTTACCACTTGTCGCCGGTTGCCGGAGGCCATCGAGGAGGTGAAGAAGTGAGTGAAGAACGCCCAGCGGGGACGTTGGCTCTGCTCAGCACTTGCGCACTCAGTGCTGCCCCTGGCCCAGAGGTGACCCCAGCTAGTGAGGGCGACAGACTCAGGCAAGATACTAAGGTGCACAGCAGAGCCGAAACAAACAGGGCATGAAGGGAACTTGTGGGGTGCAGTGTGGACCAGGGAAGGCTTTGCAGGAGAGGTAGCTGAGTAGCTGGTGGGCACCCTCAAAGGGCCCTGTCCACCATCATGTGGATCCAGAAGGCTCTGAAGACTGAAGGTCGTTCCATGTCGCTGCAGATGCACTGATGTGTTTGATACAGGTGCCACCCCAGATGCTGTCGAGTGTGTTATGTAGAATACAGCATATATACTTTACCCACTTTCTAAAATCTGAAAATTAAAAAAATTTGACCTGGGAGTTTCAGATCGAGATGGGGGCTGTACATCCAGAATCAGGGAAAGCACTCAAGGTGGGGGGGACTGACCCGAGCAAAGCCCAGGAGGCATGTGGATGCAGGCGCTCAGAGAATGTGGACCAGGAGAGGGGCTTCGTGGTGGGGGTGTAGCAGGGGCGAGGCTGCGTGGGACTGAGGAGACACAGTGCTGAGGGTCCCTCCCACCCTCCTGTCCAGGGAGTTGGCCCCTTCGTCGGAGGTGACTCAAGATAGGCTGTGTTCCCCCGTCGGTCCAGGGCTGCAGGGGTGGGCCTGTGTTTTCCCTGGAGCACTGAGAACATTGGTTTTGGAATCCCACGTTCCAGGTTTGGTTTTGGAATCCCACGTTCCAGGTTTGCAACCTGCTCCTCTGCCCTGGCTATGTGACCTCACACAAGTTGCCCTTTCTGATCTCAGCCTCCCTGTCTGCAGAAAGGGAGGAGAACTTCTAAGGAGCTTTCCAGCCCTCAGATTCTGTGTCCCCAATTGCTTTAAAAGAAGAGTCATTCCCACTGCTTATCCGCAGTGCCGAGTGGCTGTAGGTGTAACTTGTGGTCTCCTCCATCCTTAACTGAAGGGTGGGGTCTGTCCCTTGGACCACAGCCCTTGCCTGGGAGTGTGGGGTCTGTGCAGCAGCCCTCATCTTTGCCCAAAGCCAGGGCCTCTCACCCGCCCCTCCTCCCTCCCTGCAGCGGTGGTTGGACCTCATGGAAACCCCTGTGGATGTGTGGCCACGGCCTTTCACAGAGCACCGTCGGCATCGTTGGCCTGGGGCGCATAGGTGAGGCTCCGTCTACCCGTTTGGCTTCCTGGCTCACATGTCTTGGTTAGAATCTCCAGCACCCTGTGTCTGGATGTTGACAGTCCTTCTTTGGGAAGGGTCACCACACCTGTGTGCAGTAGGGATCTCTCCAGCGAGAAGACACAGCATTGTAAAAGATAGGCCAAAAAATAAAATGAGTTCCTTAAGTCACTAGGTAATAGATGTGAGTTGTAAGAGCCAGGGTTCTTTATGATTATAGCTCCGTACAGAGCAGATGAAGCAGTGATGGCTGAGGGGTTGGGGAGCCCTGCTCCCCAAGGCCTGGTTTCTAGAAGGTATTTGACTTCTGAAGCCTTAACATAGAAACCAGAGGGTCCAGTGGACAGAGCTTACCTGTGATTCTGAGACAGGGCAGAGCTATTTTTCTTCCAGTGGCCCCAGCAGTGGAGAAGTCTGGCATCCTGCCTGGAGCAGAGGCGAGGGTGAGGGTAGAGGTGGGCATAACTTGTCTGGTAGCTGGCAGCCCTGCCTCCCACACTGGGGAGTTGCTTGGAGGATCCCAGCAGCTTTGGGGCATGTTCTGAGTCAGAAAACCCAGCTGCCCAAGCCCGTCTTGGCAGCAGCGTATGTGGAAAGGTGTTAGAGGTGGGGCGAGTTGGCCGTGCCATCAAAAAGTCATTTGGGGTCTGTGGCTGCATTAACAGAAGCAGAGGGTCCAGAGGAGGCAGGGGACCGCATGGTCAGACCTTTCTTGGGCTGCCAGGTCCATGCGGTGCTCAGGGAAGGTTAGAAAGTGGCCCTCAAGATGGCCAGAACCACGTGAGGACAGCCCAGGCCAGTCACAGCCACCCAGAAGCTGTGGTCCCTGAAGGATGGACCCCTGAGCTGGGGGCAGTGTGGGGTGGTGGGGGCTGGGTGCACTGTGGCAGGATTAGTTAACGTAGGAAGGGACCTTGCCCCGCAGCCCTTCCCCCAGGGGCTCCCTGGGCACTGTTCCCGCCCTCGCCCTCTGAGGGCTTGGGAACAAGTGCTGACTCTTGACTCTTGCCACCAGGCCAGGCCATTGCTCGGCGTCTGAAACCATTCGGTGTCCGGAGATTTCTATACACAGGGCGCCAGCCCAGGCCTCAGGAAGCAGCGGAATTCCAGGCAGAGTTTGGTAAGTAAAACCTGGATTTCCGCAGGGGCCCCTTGGGCTTGGCCTGGTGGTTCTCCGTTTGCCATAATGGCAGCACTTTGGGGCAGAATGAAGGAGCTCCACAGGCCCGTGACGTGCCCTAGGCTTTATCTGACTTCCCTGCCCTGCCTGCAGAGGCCTATTCGGGCAGCGCAGGGACTCAGCCAGGCGACACCGAGTCCCCTCAGTATCAGAGACTCGGGGCTCCTGTCCTGCAAGGTCCCTTCTCACTGTTGTCCACATACACAGAGCAGTAGCGATGGTGGTAACGTGTAGCGAATCCTCCGTGTAAGGGTGATACATGTAAGGAAGTGCTGGGAACTTTGGCTCACAGTTTCCATAATAAACTGGTGAGCGCTGACCCTCAGCCTTGCCTCTGGGTGAATCCAGTCCCCGGGCAGGTGCATATCTTGGTGAGCAGAAGCCAAGCTGGATTTCAGCCACTCCACCCTGTTGGCGCTTTGGGCCTTGACAGAGGTGAAAGCAGTGTGGCCTAGATCCCGCTGTGTGACCCCGAATAAGCTTCTGCTCCTCTCTGGCCTCGGTTTCCCCACCTTTAGAGCAGGGGGCTGACTGAAGGATGTAACACCCCAGGATCCCGTGAGTGGCCACTGACTGTGCAGTTATCAGAGCTGTCCGGGTGGGGACACTGCCTTTAGGAAGCATCTTGGGAGTGTCCATTGAGGGAGGGAGGGAGGGGTCAGGTTTCCCACCCTCTAGCTGTCCTTGACCCGGGACACAGCACCTGACAGAGCCCTGCGCACCCCCAGTGTCCACCCCCGAGCTGGCCGCCGAGTCCGATTTCATCGTTGTGGCCTGCTCCTTAACACCGGCGACCAGGGGCTCTGCAACAAGGACTTCTTCCAGTGGATGAAGAAAACGGCTGTGTTTGTCAACATCAGCAGGTACCCTGGGTCACCGGGTGAGCCTGGAGAGGGGCTGCCCCTGGTGTTGTGATCCCCACAGGCTGTCGATGAGACTCAGGCTGAGTCTACTGCCCTCCATAAACCAACCAACCACTCAAGTCAGGACAGTAAGGGCCCGAGAGCTCGTCCCAGCTGCTCAGAGCAGGGCCTGGTCTGGTTCCCAGCAGTACCTTGACCTTGCTCAGGAAGTGAAGGCACCATGGCAGCAAATTAGGTAACTTTGTTCCTCTAACCACAAACGGTTGGACTTGACAGTCTTTACAGCCTGTTAGAGGCCAGCCTTCATGGCCCTGAGCCTGGGTTTGTCTGTGTGAGTCAGTGAGCTTAAACTCACACACTTCCGGAAAGACAGACCCAAAACCCAGGTTGTCTTGAGTCCTCAAAAATGTCCACAGGGTGCCTCTAGTCCACTGAGCATGTTATGGGAGACCTTCCCTCCCAGCCACTCCAATCCCTTCTTAGTTGTTAATAGTGCTTCAGGACACCCCCTGTCATTCCTAGGGGAGAAGTGGTAGACCAGGATGACCTGTACCAGGCCCTGGCCAGCGGTCAGATTGCAGCTGCCGGACTGGACGTGACGACCCCAGAACCACTGCCTACTAACCACCCTCTCCTGACCCTGAAGAACTGTGGTAAGAACTGCCCTTTGCCAGAAACACTTCTCCCGGCAGTGGCTCTTCCCATCGCAGCTGATGAAGCCGAGTGGCAGTTCTCCCAGACACTCGGGTTAGGCACTGTGCCCCTCTGAGCCACAAGCCACAGCCATCTGAGGCAGGAGGCAAGCTCCAGAGGCCCTCCCTCAGTCTTCTGAGTTTTAACCACCCCATCCTCTCTAGCTCAGTGGGTAAAGAATCCACCTGCGATGCAGGAGACCCCGGTTCGATTCCTGGGTGGGGAAGATTCACTGGAGAAAGGGATAGGCTAGCCACTCCAGTATTGTTGGGCTTCCCTTTTGGCTCAGCTAGTAAAGAATCCTCCTGCAATGCGGGAGACCTGGGTTGGGAAGATCCCCCAGAGAAGTTAAAGGGTACCCACTCCAGGATTCTGGCCTGGAGAATTCCATGGACTGTATAGTCCATGGAGTCCAAAGAGTCGGACACGACTGAACGACTTTCACTTCCCTTCCCTCCCCTCCTCTCCCCCATCCCCTAGCCCCAGGGGAGGTTCGGCATTGCTACCCCCGTGATACCTTAGTGCAGTGGTTCTCAACTTCTATGCTATCGGTCACCTGGAGGGACTGACCAAATGCATGGTGCCGGGCCCCCTGGGCATCCACCCCAGTAGGTCTCGGGTGGGGCCTGACAACATGTGTCTAACATCTCACACGTGGCTGCTACTCGGCCCGGGAGCACTGTGAGAACCACTTAGAGTTCCTCTTTAGCTTCCTCAGTTACTGTTAACAATTCCGTGCTGAGTTGACAATTCTCTGTATTACGTTCTGTCTATTCAGGTAGCTGGTTTGGTTTCCGTCTCCAGACTAATATATAACTGTTAGGGCCATAAGCCGTCTGGGCCAGTCCTGCTCTTTGCTCACCCTCTGGAATGGAAAACCACAGAGAAGGCCTGTAGGCTGCCTTCCCCTCCTTGAATGCTCCTGTTACCACAGCCCTTGGAGGCACTACCATCCCCACCCTGTGCCTGTGTGAAGGGAGCACTGGCTGTGACGGCCAGGCTGTTGCCCAGAGCTGGGGAAACTGTCCCATTCCCGAGGCCTGGCACTCGGCACAGTGCCCTGGGGATTGCTTTCAGAAGGCACTCTCTGGGAACCATTGAACCTACATGCTCTGCAGTGGGGTCAGAGGGCACTGTGCTGTCCAGCCTCTCATCTGTTATTTTGGGAGATCAGAGGCCTGGGGCCTTCGTGGGGGCCCATGGTGTGGACGAGCTGGTAAACTGGCACCTCATGTCGCTGTCTGGATTCTGAAGGGTGGGTCTAGAGAGGCTCCGGGACCCCTTCTGGCCCTGACACTCATGCTCAGGATGCCTATTTGTCACCCTTAAGTCTGGGTTTGGTGGCCCCGGGGAGAGGAGTGCTTTGAGACAGGAGGGAAGGCAAATCGAGAAGTGAGGGAGGTTCTCCTTATTCTTTTTCCTGGCAAACACAGCCCAAGGTAAGGCTCTTGAACCACCCTTCTCATTTCCCATCCTTCCTCTCCTTTCCAGTGATCCTGCCCCACATTGGCAGTGCCACCCACAGGACCCGAAACATCATGTCTGTCTTGGCAGCTGACAACCTGCTGGCTGGCCTGCGAGGGGAGCCAATGCCCAGTGAACTCAAGCTGTAGCCACACGGGGACTCTGGGGGCCAGAGGAAAGTCTGATCTGTACCCATTCTGTGGAGGGAAGACTGGTACTAACAGATGTGCTGCACTTTTGTGGTTGGAAGCATCTGAGCCCCAAGTGTGTAATTTTATTAAATAATTCTCGGAGACGACTGGGCATGTAACCAGAAGAAACTGACAAAAGCATCTGCTTGGGTTTCCTAAGCCAGGGCCTCTAGTGACTCCAGGTTCTGCTTCCAACCCCCATCCCCACCCCCGAGCATTTGAATTCCTAGAACCTGTCCAAGCCACCTTCAGTTCAGTTGCTCAGTCATGTCCAACTCTTTGCAACCCCATGAATTGCGGCACACCAGGCCTCCCTGTCCATCACCAACTTCCAGAATTCACCCAAACTCATGTGCATCAAGTCAGTGATGCCATCCAGCCATCTCATCCTCTGTCGTCCCCTTCTCCTCCTGCCCCCAATCCCTCCCAGCATCAGGGTCTTTTCCAATGAGTTAACTCTTTGCATGAGGTGGCCAAAGTATTGGAGTTTCAGCCTCAGTATCAGTCCTTCCAATGAACACCCAGGACTGATCTCCTTTAGGATGGACTGGTTGGATCTCCTTGCAGTCCAAGGGACTCTCAAGAGTCTTCTCCAACACCACAGTTCAAAAGCATCAATTCTTCCGCACTCAGCTTTCTTCACAGTCCAATTCTCACATCCATACATGACCACTGGAAAAACCATAGCCTTGACTAGACGGACCTTTGTTGGCAAAGTAATATCTCTGCTTTTTAATATGCTATCTAGGTTGGTCATAACGTTCCTTCCAAGGAGTAAGCGTCTTTTAATTTCAAGGCTGCAGTCACTATCTGCAGTGATTTTGGAGCCCCAAAAAATAAAGTCTGACACTGTTTCCCCATCTATTTGCCATGAATGATGGGACCAGATGCCAAGCCACCTTAGCCTCAGCCAAAAGGCCTCCAAGTTTCCCTCACTGAGGACAGGACAGTCACAGCCCAGTGGTGACCACAGTAATGGGACCTGCTACCTAGACTGTCAAGCAAATTAAATACATGTGGCAAAGTGAACTAGATAAGGTCACAATACTCACTTTTTGGTCAAGAATAATCAGGGTAGGTTTTGGTTTTTTTTTTGGTAGGTTTCTTTCATTTTAACTTAGTTTTAGCCCCTCCCCTCCCCTCCCACTCCCAGGTGGGTGCCCTTCACTAGGCACCTCCTCACTCCTCAGGCCTGGCTGCCAGCAGTGCCAAAGCCCTGCGCCTGCTGAGGGACTCGGCTCCAGCTTTTCCCCGCAGCCAAGCCAGACTTAAGAGTGGGGTTTCTCCCCTAGGAGGCAGGTAAGGGAGCAGCAGAAAGTACATAATTTGGCAAGCCCTCTAGGAGGACACCGCCTCACCCCAATCCACAGCACAGAGGGAAAAACAACCAATACTTGTTACTGACAGCATCAGAGTATTTTCTAAGATGCCTGGTTTAAAACAGAGTACTGGTAACAGCAGGGTTAGCAGAAAAAGCAATACTACTTCACTCTTTTGTTCAACCTTAATAACCCAAGGTGAAGAAAAAGAACACATAGTTAGTTAGAGGCATTAATATGACAAAGCTTTTATTTCAGAGTCTCAAATTTTGACCAGCATAGCACCACTGACCCAGGTGCCCTGATAGAACTTAATGATTTGGTCACCAGAAATGATTATGCCAAGCTATAATTAAGGCTAACCAATCAAAATCCAGGTACCCAATACCAGTTAAAATTCAGGTAGAAACTACCAGTTGTAGGAACCCTGGGACTGGTCTTCCAGGGAACCTCTGAATTATTTAAGTGCTACAGCATGTACAAGGACACTGGCCCACAGGCTTGCTTCTCACACACAGAAACTGATTGACTAAGAGGTAGATGAGAGATTCCAGATTCCACTGGGCAGTGGAGAGGCAGGGCTCCAGCCACTGTGTCAGTCCCCGAGGCAAGTCCACTGAAGCCTGAGCTCAGGTCGGGGGCCACCTCCTGGCACCTCTTCCTCAAGGTGGAAGGGGAGGAGGGTGACCGCTGTTATGTGCCACCAGCTCCTCTTCCCAGGCCAGGCAGGGCCTCTCCTCCTCCAGGCTGACCCACGTGCCTCCCAGGGTTGATCTCACAAGTCACTGGTTCCACAGAGGGGTGGACGTAGAGCCTCATCACTTTGTCAGAACATGACTACTAACAATTTTCCACACATACCAAACTTCACAGGTGATCCCGCGGCCTCCACCCGCCTCCCCACCTCTCCCCTCCCCTTTCAGGAGACGGACCAGAGGCTTCCCTTTTGGTTTTCCTCCCTGGGAATCAGTTCATACGAGATGCTAAATCTGACAGTGAGCATTATGAGTTTATCCACAGACAGACTTGTAACTGCATATGCTAGATTAAGAGAAGACACATGCTGACTACTTTCCTAAACACAAGAACTGAAGGATTTTGCTCAATTATGCACAGTGGTTTGGGGTGTCTCAAATAAACTGTATAAAAAAATGAACTCATGTTCATGTATGAATTAAACTGACTTCATGAGCTCTACAGAGACACATTAACCTGTGCTGTTCCCCTGGAAGCTCTCAAGCCAGGGCTCAGCCTAACAGATGCTGCCCAAAGGGTTGGAAGGCCACAGGGATGGCCCAGAGAAGGCCAGGTCAGTCACCCAGGGATCTCCTCAGACTGTCTCAGATGCTACCTGGTGGCTTCTATGCTCTGGGCTACCCAATCCTCTTATAGAGATGGGAAAATGTTCACCCATGAACACTGCTGTGTCTGGATTTTAAACCTTCAGTATTGGGCTGGGGCAACAACAGAAGCTCAGGGTCTGTACTTTAAAACCACAGAATAGAACAGTAATAAAGCCCACGATGGAGGGGGGTCGACTTCACTTTTGGTTAGTTTTTTACCTTTTGAAAACAGTAATCTAGGCCCAGGAAAGATGCTGTAAGTGGCATGAAAGTGTGAAGAAGCGAAGCAGAAAACGGGCTTGTTGTTGGGTGAGATGTGTCAGGCTGGACCGGCCCCCGAAATCTGCACGGAACAAAGGGTAAACGCGCCGTAGAAGACCCCACTAAACAGGACTGCACGTCATCAGAACAAAGACGACACTAGCTCTTCTGACTTCCAAACTGTAACGTGTGTAATACAAGTTGGTTAAAATACCGCTAAAACAGCACATACAGAAACAACACCTTACTTGTCGCTCCCTATTCATAAGTACACACTCCTTTTACAACTTTGTCTTTAAAACTGGGAAAAATTGTTAAAACATCTATCTAACAACGATGTTTTCAAAAGTATATACACACCTGTTAGTCCAGAGAATGCTCGCTCTGGACCCAGTGTCAGCACCATCAAAGTGCAGCATCTGTGACTGCAAATCAGACAAAAAAAAATACAGTACTTTCTGAAGCCTAGAACCAGCTCATGATAAACTTTAAAGCATTTCTGGCAGACAGGCGTGTCCTCAAGGGTGTTCCTTTTAGACAGGCACAAAGTTGCCACTGGTTACACCTAAGTGCGTTTTGCATCACTGTATACAAGTATATAATATTCTCATCAGAAGGTATATAGGAAATTTAATTAAATGCTTCAGTTTTACAAAAATTGCTAAAAAATGTTTTTGCACTTCAACGTTTAATTTTTCAATGTGCCACTTCTAACATCAATTACAGACTACTTTCCGACTGCATTACTCAACCCTAAGGAAGAATGTGGTTTCAGGGACTGGATCCCTCCTCTGAATGTGTGCACTGCACTCAGAAATGCAGCAGCATAAGCACTACACCTATGAACTCTCCACTTATTAGTCTTCGAAATCTGCAAGAGCCACTCACAGCCTGAAGTCTTAAACCCCATGGCATTAACCACCAACCAACCAGAGATTTTAGTTCCAGTCCTACAACTGGCATCGGCATTATCTCGAGGTCAGGCTAGAGCAAAGTGCTGGGGAGGTTGCTGCTCTGCCAGCGCAGGCAGGTGGTCTTCGAGTGTTTGTACAGGTGGCTGGACTGACTGAACCTCTTGCCGCACTTCAGGCAGGCATAGGGTTTTTCACCTGTGTGAACACGGATGTGCTTCTTGCAATCTGTCAAGGTCAAGAAAGTCTTGCAGCAGATTTTGCAGGCGTACTTGCGAGCCCCCTCTACAACCAAGACATTGTGCTCCGATAAGGCCTTCTTGCACTTTGACAAGACATCAGCAGATGCCCTCGTCAGCTGCGGGGGGCCGGGCTGCGAAGGGAGGCCGTTTTCAAATGAGGATGTGGCCGCATTCATCATTAGCTGGGAACTGGCAGAATTCTCTGGGATCTGTGAGCTCCTGACAGAAGTTACCACTGGCATTTTGGGAGCTATGCGGCGGTAGTATGGAAAGTTACTGGCTCCTCCTCGAGGGGAACCCATCATTACCCTGGAGAAGGAGGAGTGCAATCCCAAACCGGACCTAGAAAAATCCATCCCAAACTGTTCTCCTCCTTGGTAGCCTGAGGTCTGCACACACGGTAGGCCCATCACATCCTGCATGGGCCTGACAAAGTGGGAGTCCGCGGGCTCGCTGAATGGGTTCTCCACATGAGCACCAGGGGCCGAGGAGGGCCCGCTCGCAGGCCCAGCCTCTGGACTCAACAAATAAGGGGCCTCCCCCTCCAGCCTGCAGTCACTGGTTGTGTTTGGGAGATTATCGTCATTGTTCTGATTGGTACTAAAGTTACTTCCTCTGCTCTTGTTAAGAAAATTTGAAATACTAAAGGTGGATTTATGTTCAAGGTTATTGGTGACTTCCAAAATGTGGATGTCCCCTACCCGGTCAGTGCTAGACTGGGGATCTGAAAAACTCCGGTCGCTGCTCTCTGGGCTGAGGTCTATCTTCTCAGCACTGACCACCACCCCCTCCACCTCCACCGACTCGCTGCCTTCCGCTTGGGAGGTCACATCACTCACTTCGTCCTGAGGCTCAGGAGAGCTCAGGGGCTCAGATTTGACCACCACCCTCATGTGCTCCTTCTCACCAAGGCCCACCTCCGGGTTTTCACACTGAAAAGCACTCTTCTCAGCTGTGGTCTCCTGCTCAAAACTAGTCTCGACCTGAGTGGCACGGGAGGCCATGGAGAGCTGGGCCATGTTGCTGGCGCTGTTGTCGGACTGGCTGGGCACCTGGGCATCTTCTTGAGCGCCGAAAGACTGGTCAAACATGATGGTGCTGTCGTCTGGGTTGTCGGCCATCCCATCCGCCTTAGGGTTGTCCACGATTTTCAGAGAATCTGGAGAAAAGAACTCCTCCCGGGAATGAACCCCCGGCCCGTTCTCTGGCGTCACGTCGGAGATGGCAGACTCGTCCAGGGTGGGTCGGAGGCGCTGTCTGGCCCGCTCCTCCGCAGACTGCTTGCGCTTGTGCAGGCGGCGCATGGGGAAGGGCGTCCGCTGGTCCAGGTTACCGCGCAGCGAGGAGCTCATGGGGGCTGGCTGCTCCTCACCGCTCTGGCTGGAACTGAGGGCGGAGCTCACAATGCTCAGTCCCAGCTGCTGCAGCATAAAGGAGCGCTGCATGCGGGCGCTCTGCTCCTGAACACGCTCGCTGGGGGGAGACATGGGCAGCGTCCGTGTCGTCAGGTAATGTTTACATGCCTTAACAACAGAGTTCAGGTGCAGGTGAGAGGCTGCCAATAAGACATCCATGACATTGCTCTCCCCCAGCATGAGAGTGGAGGTGTACATCATGTCAATCAGTGCGGCGAAGGCCTCTGCTGTCACCACTTCGCTATCCAGCTGGATCATGTTCATGGTCTGATCTCCCTCTGCCACTGAGAACAGGGCTCGGAAATGCGTGCTGCATGCTGCTAGTACTGAGCGGTGGGCTTTGAAATGTCTGTTCCCCACTACAATGACACAGTCACAGAGCTGGCCATGAAGTCTCTGATAGTTCAGCTGCTGGAAGATCTGTTCAAAGTGACCAGGAAAATCCATGATCCTACAATACAAAGAAAAAAAGAATTAACATGCAGAACAGCTTAAGTCAAAGTCAGAGCACAGAGCGGGCACTGACCAGAGAGGCATGAATGGCCAAGCGTGGACCTTTCAAAACTTGTGGTGTTTCTGATGGGGGCACACGACTAAGTACCTGTCCAATAAGGAGCAAATGCTGACTCAGCTAACAGCCTCGGAAATCTACATGGACACGCGCAGATCAGCAACTGGCTGTTTACAGGTTTCCCTTCATCTTAAATGACCCACTTTTAACACTTGGGGCCATTGTTAGAAAAGACCAATATGTGGGTGACGCAGCATCTATACCTGAGAAGTCAAGAGTTCTGCATTCCTGAGAACAACAAACTCCAAGAAACTCTAAACTGAGACTTTTGGCGACCTTAAATGATGAAAAGTGCAAATCAACATTAGTGGGAAGATGTCCAGTTCCAAATGGTAGTAGACTGCACACATGCATTTACCCTCTCCACCCCATACATACTCCCGAAACCCCGTTAAAAAGACACCAATGTTTCTTGATTTGTTGTTGTTTTAAAGGTAAAAACTCACAAGAAAAAAAGAATGGGAAAGAGGTATTAATGGCATTTTGGAAACTGGTGAGCAGTTAAACAAATGTGTGCTGACTTAGCACACCCAGAAAACTGAACCCTAAGTTACAGTCCATGGAGTCACAAAAGAGTCGGACATGACTTAGAGACTAAACAACAACAATTAAAACTAGCAGTGGTTAAATCTGACTTATATCTATAAGTCCCCAGCCACCCAGAGGCTCAGAACTGGCTGCCACGGTGCCAGAGGAAGTGCAGCAAAAATGATGCCAAGACAAAAGGACTGGCTAGAAGTCTACTCAAAAAAAAAAAAACAAACGGAGGTTCCACACTGCGGCACAGAAAAGGTAAACGCACAGATACAGAGAATAGATTAATGGCTCTCTGGGGCTGGGCTCAGGGCAGGACTGCAATAAGTGACTTTCAGGGACATGATGGAAATGTTCTAATATGATGATTACGCATCAAATTTTCTAAAAATACTTGATCTGTACACCTAAAATGGGGAATTTTAAGTCGCTCAGTTCAGTTGCTCAGTATGTCTGACTCTGCAACGCCATGAATCGCAGTACGCCAGGCCTCCTTGTCCATCACCAACTCCCGGAGTTCACTCAAACTCACGTCCATCGAGTCGGTGATGCCACCCAGCCATCTCATCCTCTGTCGTCCCCTTCTCCTCCTGCCCCCCATCCCCTCCAGCATCAGAGTCTTTTCCAATGAGTCAACTCTTCGCATGAGGTGACCGAAGTACTGGAGTTTCAGCTTTAGCATCATTCCTTCCAAAGAACACCCAGGGCTGATCTCCTTTAGATTGGACTGGTTGGATCTCCTTGCAGTCCAAGGGACTCTCAAGAGTCTCCTCCAACACCACAGTTCAAAAGCATCAATTCTTCAGCACTCAGCTTTCTTTATAGTCCAACTCTCACATCCATACATGACCACTGGAAAAACCATAGCCTTGACTAGACAGACCTTTGTTGGCAAAGTAATGTCTCTGCTTTTGAATATGCTATCTAGATTGGTCATAACTTTCCGTATTATACCACAGTAAAACTCAATTAATTAAACTTCAAAAAAAAAAAAACGCGGAAAGAAAAACAGGAGATGAGCAAGGTCTAAAACCACCATTTCAGACTACATTTTGAACTTTAGGGCTTCTCTAAAACCAACGAGGGGCTTCCTTTGTGGTCCAGGTGGTCCGTGCTCCCAATACAGGGGGCCTGGGTTCACTCTCAGGTCAGGGAACTAGATCCCACATGCCACAACTAAGACAGTGCAGCCAAATAAATAAATATATATATTTTTTAAAAAGACGAAAATAAAACCAGACTGCTTAGAACATCACATATATCTTTGATAATACTATGGAATTACTAGGTTTTTTTTTTTACCCCTTATGTGTGATAATGGCATTCTGATTTTTTTCCCCAAAGGAATAGTTTTTAAAGAGAAAACACTAGAATATTTACAGATGAAATGACATGATGTCTGGCATTTGTTTCAAAGTTTATTTTTCATACATTGGAAAATTTTCATAAACGTTAAAAGGAAAAAAGAGATCACATCACTAAGTAGAAAAATTTCCAAAGCTGAGTTTGGAATCATTAAATATCTGGACATTTTCATCTCCTGGACTCATTAGAAACAAGAATTTGTTCTCTCCTAAGAAACTGGTATACTTCCCAGGAACTACGTGTCTGCTGATTCAAAGTCTGTGTCCCCGATGCGTGCTCAGGACACACACTTACTGTGTGGTTAGAAAACAGGGTCAATATCCCCAAAGAGGCGTCTGCGCCCCCTGCCCACAGACTCTGTAGAAGCTGAAGGAGCCACAAAGTTTAAAACCCTATTTCATCCTCTCCAAAGAAGGACCCTCTGGTCTTCTGGGAGGGGGGGAAGCAGAATCTAGTGGTTAAACTCCAGAATCCAAGCACATGCAGACAGAGCACCTAGTGTGCCTGGTACTAGAGATAAAATGATCGACGAAACAGATGGGATCTCTACCCTCAGGGAGTAGAGACTAATCAATGTTCAAATACAATAGAGTACTGCAAGTGCTAAGGTGGAAAGCATGAAGAGGCCCCTGCTCTGCCAGGGGATGTGGAAAGGCGTCTGCAGGGAAGAAGCCTGCAGACCCCTGCTGGGCTTGTGTGGCTGAACCAGAGAAACTGTACTCAGGACAGCATGTGCTCGCGAGGCTGGGACCAGCTGCTACATCCACAAGTGGGCATGAAGTTAAAGTCGGCATCAGAAGGCAAGACGCTTCCCCTCACCCCTCTCCCCACCAACAGAAGACTAGCAGCTGGGTTCATATGCCCAGGAAGTCCCTCCAATAGCAGAACACTTGGGACCCCATCAAACTTCCTCACGGTGAAGCCTCCAGTCCTCAAGGCCTATTAACTCAGCTTCCAGTTACTCAGGAACACCACAAACTGGAGGGGGGGAACTTCTAACATGAAAAACAAAGTTCTAAACAAACAGAAACACATCTGGAAGAAACAGAACTAAGAAAGAAAAGCACCTATAATTAACATCCTCAGAGAGCTAAGATACTATATCCACAAAACAAGAAGAGAAAGTTTTTAATTTTTTAAAAAACATTTATTTAGCTGTGCTGGGTCTTAGTTGTGGGATCTTTAATTGTGGCATGTGGGATCTAGTTTCCTGACCAGGGATCAAAATCGGCCCCCCTGCACTGGGAATATGGAGTCCTAGCCATTGGACCACCAGGGAAGCTCCTGTTTTTAATTTTTTTTTTTAAGAGATATTCCAGAAACAAAATTATTGGAAATTTAAAGTTGCAAAAAAATTTTGTTGTTGTTGTTACTAGAAGGGCTGGAAGATTATATGGCTGGAGAAATGTGGCAGACGAGGCAAAGGAGAAATAAAAATGAATGAACAAAGGAAAAAAAGAATTAATGAAGTCCAATGTCTGAATACAAAAAGAGAAAAGACAGAAAGGACAGTGATAATCAGCAAAGAGTAATTCCCAGAACTGAAGAAGTTACTTATTCAAACTAGAAAGTTCCACCAGGTACTCAGCAATATGAGTACAATGGACAAATCCCCACGTTTGGTGCATCACAGTAATGTTTTAAAACACTTAGGATAAAGATCTGGAAAGTTTGGAGTGGGGGAGTTAACAAAGAATCAGGAATAAAACTGGCATTAGACTTTTCAAAAGCAATATTGGAAGGTAAAAGGTGATAGTTCCATTAAAATTCTCCAAGAAAATTATTTCCAACTTAGACCATACCCAGTCAAACTATCAATCAATTATGAGGGTAGGCTAAGGCATATTCAGACAAACAGGAACCCCAAAGTTTACCTCTCACATACCTTTCTCCGGAAGCTATTAAAGGTTGTGCTTAAGGAAGCTGAGAATAAACCAAGAAAAGGAAGACAATACAGAAAGTTGAGACCCATCCTGGAAAACAGGCAAAGAGAATTTTTAAAGATGCTGCTGAAGCCCAAGGTGACAGGTAGGCAGCAGGGCAGGGGAGCAGACTGGAGCAGGAAGCTGAGACCAGAGTCCCCCGCAAGGGAAGAGGGGGCAGGCAGATCACATGACACGGCTGAGGGTGCTAACAAGTTAACAGTTCTGTAACAATGTGAAGACATCATATAAAACAAGAATTTCAAATGCTGCTGCTAAGTCACTTCAGTTGTGTCCGACTCTGTGTGACCCCAGAGACAGCAGCCACCAGGCTCCCCCGTCCCTGGGATTCTCCAGGCAAGAACACTGGAGTGGGTTGCCATTCCCTTCTCCAATGCATGAAAGTGAAAAATGAAACTGAAAATGGGACAATTTAAAAACTTAATGGTTGTTTAGTTGCAATACCCTGTGTAGTCTGTTTACAGAGTCCTAATGATGTGAACACAGAGCCACATTTGAGATACTGGAAGCATAAGAGAAGGCCAGTGTGCTTGTGGGCCAGGGCAGAGGAAAGCAAGTTAAACTGCCACCTTCCCTGTTAGTCAAGAAATACTATCTCAAATACTACCTCAAGAAACAGTAATATAAGAATGTTATTTGGAAATACGTAAGTCGGTAGTGGGAAAACAAACTGAAACAAGTGAAAGTGGTTGCCTCTGAGGAGGGAATTTGGAGGGAAAAGGTCGGGATGGAAGACTGCTATTTTTAGCTCTAAACTTTATGGAACTATGTGCCTTCTAAAATATAAATATATACACACACACAATAACTTTTATAAAATGCATTCTTTTTTTTTTGGCCAACCAAGGATTGAACCTGACCCCTGGCAGCAAAAGTGTGGAGTCCTGACTACTGGATCACCCAGGAATTCCCAATATAAAATGAAATTTTAAAAAACATGGTAGATCCTTGACATTCTAAAGGCACGCACCCTGAGATCTTTGCACATCTCCAAATTCACAGATACCGTTATGGCACTTTGCAAGGATTACTGCAAGCAGAAGGCAACATGGATGCCAAGCTGCACACCAGGCTTGCCCACTTGCTCTAGTGGCCCAGCACCACAGAGCAGGCCAAGTCTTCTTGATTGAGCGAAATGACAAGTAACCAGAGAACACACACCCCAAGATCCTTGGGAAGTAACAAAAATGACAAACTCTAAATCCATCAGAACCAAGGGTCTACAGTGCCATGAGAGTATTAAGCCACAGGCCTTTGCTGTACCTTGAAAATTGCTGATGGTAAAATGCCTCAAAGCAGTGGCCATGAGTTGGCCATATTCATTGTTGAGTGAAGGGTCAACAACGGTAAGCGCAGCACACGTGCCCGTACCCCTACTCAATCAATCAGGGACCAGAGAGCTCAAGGCTTTGGGGAGATTGGTTAGACAAAAAGCCATCACTGCTCACAAGTTGACAGCCCCTGACTTGGAAAGTAAACACGTATACTAATAAGTGTCAAGTTCCAAGGAGGTGATTATTTTATAGCAGTAACAGGGAAGAAACATTCTGGTTCAAGTTTATTCAAAAGAAATAAAACAGGGAGTTGTCTTAGGAAGCTGCACTGGCCTCAGAGTCACTCTGAGAGTTTAACTGAGACCATGTCGACTGGGGCCCTGTTAGGTGAGAGCAGGCAGCACCAGACACTGAGCTTACTGCTTTCTCTCCTAATATGGAGACCAGAACCAATGCTGTAGTAACTGCTGAAGTGCCATCTTAAGTACTTTTCACTTATTTTATCTCTAATCTTCAAAACAACCCTGCCAGGTACGGCTTATTAATCTGACTTAACAGATGAGGGGAACATAAAAGACTAACTCCCCAAGTAAGTGGTATTTGGATGCAGCATATCAGTTTGAAAGAATAATGATATTCTGTCCAATGCCTTTCTTTTCAACAAGAAGCAGAAATATGACTATCTGAGGAAAAATAGCCTCCTTATTTTTTGAAATGTCAGTTACCTTGAGTATAACAAGAAACCACCACTCTTTTCCACAAAAGGTCATTCACTAAAATGTCAAACACTTAATGTTCAATCCCCTTTCTATAGAAATGGCATAAGTAGGAAGGAAACTGTAGTCTCAAAAGTACCATTCTGAGGAAATTCCGAGGGCTCAGAAACCTATGTGAAGAGACTATTGAGGTGGCTAAACATGCCCTGGAAAAAAAGCCAGAGATTTAAATAATGTTGGAAAATAGGTAAACAGTCCATATAACTTGATATCACTTAGAGATTGTCAGCCCTACACTAGATGCCCCAACAAACAGTCCTTGAAATCAACTTGAGTACTCCAGGCTCTTCTCAAAGCACCTTAGGGACAGAACTATAATGTTCTGCTGTGCCTTACTGTCAGGGCAATACAGGATTCCTTACTTCCTCCTCCTCTTCTTTAAATTAAGATTTTTTTTTTTTTGACGCGAACCATTTTTTAAAGTCTTTATTGAATTTGTTACAATATTGTTTCTGTTTCATTTTTTGGTCAAGAGGCATGTGGGATCTTAGCTCCCCAACCAAGGATCGAACCTGCAACCCCTGGATTGGAAAGCAGAGTCTTAACCACAGGACCACCAGGGAAGACCCAGGGCTCCTATCTTCTTAAGGGGCTCTAGAAGTTGTGAAACTAAATCGTGACATTAGAGATGATCAAAACCTGGAGAAACACTCATTCTCTATAAATTAATAACTGTGTTGAATTGCCCATTTAGAGATAACTCCAAACTAATTTCTCCTTAATGATAATATTCTTTTATCTCAATATCATGTAATCAGTCAATTTATGATCATTTAGATTAGCAATAGAAATCAAATCCACTACGATAAAAGCTAATTTTAGCCATAAAACTGGCCAATTAAATTATTCAACTGTTCTTTCCAGTATCTAGAGTGTCAGGAAGCACTTCAGGATAACTCAGAGCTCTTAACTGAATACAATAAGTTCATTCAACTGATTTAAGGAGAAGGGGATTTATGATTAAAGGATGTCAGGAAGCTCACAAAATCTCCAGGAGGGTGTGAGAGCAGTACTGGAATGAAGCAGAGCGTCCAACCACATTATGGAAATCATTATTGCCACGGCCACTCGAACTTTGCATGGACCCTGCTCTGGATTAGCTGCTCAGAAAAGTAGCCGCCACTGCACCTTCTAGACTAGCACTATCCAGTAAAACTTTCTACAGTGATGGAAATCACCAGCATAGTTGCTGTGCTGCTAGTCACTGGCGGCTACAGAGCACCTGAAATGTGGCTAGTGTAACTGAGGAAATGAGCTTTTAATTTTATTTAATTTTAACTAATCAAATGTCTCCTGGATGGGCCAGAGTAATTCTAAATGCTCAAATCATTCCATATTGCTCACATCTGCATCCAGATCCCACTCAGGTACCTATGACCAAGGGAACCTAGTTCTCCTATCTGCACTGTAACTATGATTCTACCTCGGAAAATGGGACTCACGATTTACAGCCTATCCAGATGTAAAGGCTGGGGTGTTCAAGGCTCTGGACAGCGGCTACTCTAGCATTCCTCTGACAGTCTGAGCCCCTA
The DNA here is from genome assembly GCF_027580195.1 of Bos mutus. Taxonomy (NCBI): domain Eukaryota; kingdom Metazoa; phylum Chordata; class Mammalia; order Artiodactyla; family Bovidae; genus Bos; species Bos mutus. The sequence goes on along the minus strand of NC_091624.1, from coordinate 50,795,835 downwards.
TCCACGCGTGCCATGTGCAGGTGACTTTGTAACACACTGCTCTACACGCAGTGGGGTGAGGTGATCAACCTGAAAACGAGAGAAGAAAAGTAACAGAAAGTCAAAAGAGCTGGTGTCACAGCACACGTGCACAGACAGCGCAGACATCTTTAACCAGCATTATCTTTTTATATTTTTTTGCTGCCCTTGGTCTTAGTTGCAGCATTCGGGATCTAGATCCCCAGTTAGGGGTCAAACCCACTGGGAGCACAGAGACCCAAACACCGGACCACCAGGGTAGTCCAACTAGCATTTACTGAGCCATTCCATAGGCCATGATAAGGAAATAAAGCTCTAGGGAATTTAAAAACTGAGGCTACTTAAAAACACATATTTCTAAATTAATTTTAAAATAACAGTATATAATTACATATTAATTTATGAAAAATAGTATCTCCCACCAAAAAAAATGAGAGGAATTGTTTTACATTTTTGCATTAACAGAAGACAGCTAGATTCTCATATATGCTTTTGCATTCAGGCTTTTGCAACATCACACACAAGTGTACACTCATGAAAGATGTTATACTGCAGCCTGGATGAGAGAGGGGGTTTGGGGAGAACAGATACAAGTATATATATGGCTGAGTTCCTTCACCGTTCACCTGAAACTATCACAATACTGTTAATCAGCTATACCCCAATACCAAATAAAAAGTTTTAAAAGATAAAATAAACAGTAAATTAAATAATAATGAGGAGAGAGGCATTGTTTTACATTTTTGCACTAACTGAAGACAGCTGGATGCTCATATTGCTTCTGCAATCAGGCTTTTGCAATATCACACACAAGTGTACACTCATGAAAGAATGACAGTGAAAAAAGTAAGTTTTTGTATCATTATGAAAATAGTTTTAACCTCACAGACTCCTTGAAAAACTCTCAGGGGCCCCTATTGGTCCTTGGACTATACTTTGAGAACTGCTGATCTAATGAAAATTCTAAGTATAGTGGGCGATGGAGGAATGGGGAGTGAGCACTGAAATGCACAGGGCAAAACTAGTAGGAGAAATTATAAGGAGAAATTAACAGACTCATAAAAAGACAAATTCTTATCTCTAACCAGGGAAAGTCAATAGACTATGTTTAAACTGAAAAACTGAGTAGATCCAAGCATAGCTTTTCATACATGTATATAAATATCAAAAGAATTAGCTAAGAGTTGAAAGTGGGAGTCTTGGGGAAGAGGAAATGGGATGCAGGGGGGCCAAGGCCTAGTACTTAACAAATCTTGTTGGATTATTTGACTTATGTGTATGTACTTAGCAAATTACTGAGACATATATATATATCTTTAGTAAAATTTATTTTTAAAACTATAAAAAGAGCCTGAAGAGACCACAATTACCCCCACCCTAACACACACAATTAGAAAAAAGTTGCAAAAGAATTCAGTTCAGTCGCTCAGTTGAGTTCAACTCTTTGCGACCCCATGGACCGCAGCATGCCAGGCCTCCCTGTCCATCACCAACTCCTGGAGCTTACTCAAACTCATGTTCATTAAGTCAGTGACGCCATTCAACCATCTCATCCTCTGTTGTCCCCTTCTCCTCCCGCCTTCAATTTTTCCTAGCATCAGGGTCTTTTCAAATGAGTCAGTTCTTCCTATCAGGTGGCCAAAGTATTGGAGTTTCAGCTTCAACATCAGTCCTTCCAATGAACACCCAGGACTGATTTCCTTTAGGATTGACTGGCTGAAACTCCTTGCAGTCCCAAGGGACTCTGACGAGTCTTCACCAACACCACAGTTCATAAGCACCAATTCTTCAGTGCTCAGCTTTCTTTATAGTCCAACTCTCACATCCATACATGACCATAGCCTGGAAAAACCATAGCCTTGACTAGAAGGACCTTTGTTGGCAAAGTAATGTCTCTGCTTTTTAATATGCTGTCTAGGTTGGTCATAACTTTCCTTCCAAGGAGCAAGTGTCTTTTAATTTCATGGCTGCAATCACCATCTGCAGTGATTTTGGATCCCCAAAAAGTAAAGTCAGCCACTGTTTCCAATCCTTCCCCACTTATTTGCCATGAAGTGATGGGACTGGATGCCATGATCTTAGTTTTCTGAATGTTGAGCTTTAAGCCAACTTTTTCGCTCTCCTCTTTCACTTTCATCAAGTTCAGTTCAGTTCAGTCGCTCAATCGTGTCCGACTCTTCGTGACCCCATGAATTGCAGCACACCAGGCCTCCCTGTCCATCACCAACTCCTGGAGTTCACTCAAACTCATGTCCATCCAGTCAGTGATGCCATCCAGCCATCTCATCCTCTGTCGTCCCCTTCTCCTCCTGCCCCCAATCCCTCCCAGCATCAGAGTCTTTTCCACTGAGTAAGCTCTTCACATGAGGTGGCCAAAGTACTGGAGTTTCAGCTTTAGCATCATTCCTTCCAAAAAACACCCAGGGCTGATCTCCTTTAGAATAGACTGGTTGGATCTCCTTGCAGTCCAAGGGACTCTCAAGAGTCTTTTTCATCAAGAGGCTCTTTAGTTCTTCTTCACTTTCTGCCATAAGGGTGGTGTCATCTGCATATCTCAGGTTATTGATATTTCTCCCGGCAATCTTGATTCCAGCTTTTGCCTCATCCAACCCAGCGTTTCTCATGATGTACTCTGCATACAAGTTAAATAAGCAGGGTGACAGTATACAGCCTTGACATACTCCTTTTCCTATTTGGAACCAGTCTGTTGTTCCATGACCAGTTCTAACTGTTGCTTCCTGACCTGCATACAGGTTTCTCAAGAGGCAGCTCAGGTGGTCTGGTATTCCCATCACTTTCAGAATTTTCCACAGTTTATTGTGATCCACACAGTCAAAGGCTTTGGCATAGTCAATAAAGCAGAAATAGATGTTTTTCTGGTAACTCTCTTGCTTTTTCAGTGATCCAGCGGATGTTGGCAATTTGATCTCTGGTTCCTCTGCCTTTTCTAAATCCAGCTTGAACATCTGGAAGTTCATGATTCACGTATTGCTGAAGCCTGGTTTGGAGAATTTTGACCATTACTTTACTAGAGTGTGAGATGAGTGCAATTGTGCAGTAGTTTGAGCATTCTTTGGAATTTCCTTTCTTTGGGATTGGAATGAAAACTGACCTTTTGCAGTCCTGTGCCCACTGCTGAGTTTTCCAAATTTGCTGGCATATTGAGTGCAGCACTTTCACAGCATCATCTTTTAGGATCCGAAATAGCTCAACTAGAATTCCATCACCTCCACTAGCTTTGTTCATAGTGATGCTTCCTAAGGCCCACTTGACTTCACATTCCAGGATGTCTGGCTCTAGGTCAGTGATCACACCATCGTGATTATTTGGGTCGTGAAGATCTTTTTTGTACAGTTCTTGTGTGTTATTCTTGCCACCTCTTCTTAGTATCTTCTGCTTCTGTTAGGTCCATACCATTTTGGTCCTTTATTGAGCCCATCTTTGCATGAAATGTTCCCTTGGTATCTTTAATTTTCTTGAAGAGATCTCTAGTCTTTCCCATTCTATTGTTTACCTCTGTTTCTTTGCATTGATTGCTGAGGAAGGCTTTCTTATCCCTCCTTGCTATTCTTTGGAACTCTGCATTCAGATGTTCATATCTTTCCTTTTCTCCTTTGCTTTTGGCTTCTCTTCTTTTCACAGCTATTTGTAAGGCCTCCTCAGACAGCCATTTTGCTTTCTGCATTTCTTTTTCTTGGGGATGGTCTTTGATTTGTTACACAGCAATAAATAACTGAAACAGTGTGAAACGTTGCATCTCCCAACAAATCAATATTCAAATACAATCCCCAAAGGACACTTTTATTAATATCTGGGGGGGAGGGGTGTCTATTAAAATCTTTGGGGAAAATCACTTTTAAACCATTCTTAGTCCACATGGAACAGATGAATGCCCCCAAACCTCTGAGTTCCAGAAGATCCAGGGAGGCCTGGCTAATTTGGTAACCACTTCTCTTGACTACAGTGATTGTTTCAGAGATGGATATGTGACCCAAGCCATACCAGAATTAGAGTCTGCCCTGGGGACTTCTGCTGGTACCATTAAAAAAAAAAAAAAAAAAACAACAGATATTCTTGTGCTTGCTTTGGCAGCACACATACTAAAACTGGAACCATACAGAGAAGATTAGCATGGGCCCTGTGCAAGGATGACACACAAATTCATTAAGCATTTCATATTTTTCACTCACTGGGATCCTTTTTTTGGGGGAAGGGGGGGGGCTGTGCCGCATGGCATTCTGGATCTTAGTTCTCAAACAAGGCATCAAACCCACACTCTCTGCACTCAGAGTGGGTTAACCACTGGATCTCCGGGCAAGTCCCTCACTGAGATCCTTATCAATGCCAGTGTTAGAGAAGAGAAAAGGAAGGACTATCTCAAAAAAAATGAGAAAGAGAGAGGAAAAGAAAGAGATATTCTCTTCACTCAGACTGCAAGCTGTGAGGAAGATGTAAGTCTAACACTGATGGTGTCGATTTTTGCCTATTTGAGAATGAAGCCAACACAGAAGGAAGCAATTCCAAAGACAATGTACTGATGACATCAAGACCCTGGGATCCAGCCATGACAGTAGTTGGTATGATTCTAGGACTTTCTATTTCATGAGCCAACAAACTCCCCTTTTACCTTAACCAGGTTCATGTTGGATCTCTGTCACACAGTAAAGCTCAAATCATAATCTTTATAAAAAATATAAATAACATGGCTATATTGAAACATTTTTGGATCTAAAAAGAGTATTTTAAAACTTCAGTCAGTTTGGGAGGTATGAAATGTGATGGAAAGGAGTCATGAATCAAGATCATGCTTATTCAAAACTCAGAAGCATCTCTAACAAACTCAGAGATCCAGTCTAAAAGCTATAAAAGAGCTCATGCTAAGAAGATAAGTGTTCTATGAAAAGCTGCCTGTCTGAAGCCTTAAAACCAAGGAAAAAAGCTTCATATCTTTTTAAAAGATTTCAAAACATGACTGCGTTTATATGGCAGCAGATACTGCAAATAATTTACCAATTTCTAAGATAGAAGGAGGGAGGAGAAGGGGACAACAGAGGATGAGATGGTTGGATGGCATCACCGACTCGATGGACATGAGTTTGAGTAAACCCCAGGAGTTGGTGATGGACAGGAAGGCCTGGCGTGCTGCAGTCCATGGGGTCGCAAAGAGTCGGGCACAAGTGAGCAAATAAACTGAACTGTGTTTGACCCGAAGCAAGTGTACACTACAATATTTATCTGTAGGAACAGATTGTTAGTAACCTCCAAACTAAATATAATTAAGAAAATACACTTATACCACTGCTTATTACATTAACATGATCAAGAGCTAACTGTTTTCTCAGTAGATTCCCTTTCCTAATAGTGCTTTTCTTAGACTAATAAAAAAACTTCATTTGTGTTCTAGGAGAACAAGCCAGTTAATAGCACATTTTAAACTATCTGATGTATATACTGACCTACCCACATGCTTTTCAACAATATACTTAGTTTGTAAAGAAAAGTACACCCATACTCAAACATCATCTACCACACAGCAAGCGATCTGCTGCCCATCTGCCAGGGAGGACCTGCAAGGCTCCACCACTAAGAAGCATCTTAACATTCTAAGAACTCTTATGTTCAGTATCCCTAATCTAGATAAAACCCTAGCAGAAATATAAACAGAACTTTCCCTCTACTTGTAGAGATGACAAAAGTGAAAATGAATGTATAAGAGTACAAAACAGGCAAGGTCCCAGTCAAGCAGGCTAGAATTTTGATGGGGTTCCAAGTCCTGGAATCCTACAATTCATCCATATTCTGATCTGACCAACTGAGTGAGACTAGCTAGGCACGCAGGTGCCTAAGGTTAGCTTCAGATACCACATCCATCAGCCTACTTTCTTTCTTTCAGTTTGGCTGTGCTGGGTCTTTGTTGCTGGGCATGGGTTTTCTGTAGTTGCAGCAAGCAAATTTCTCATTGTGGTGTCTTCTCTTGTTGGAGAGCACAAGCTCTAGGCATGCAGGCTTCTCTAGCCTGCATGCAGGCTTCAGGGATGCAGCCCTGCATGTGGGCTCAGCAGTCATGTAGCAAGGGCTCAGTTGTGCCACAGCATGTGGGATCTCCCTGGATCAGGGATCAAACCTATGTTCCCTGCATTAGCAGGCTGATTCTTAACCACTGGATATGACTAATTTCATGGTATCTCTGGTTCTGTTGTGTCAGGGCTGGTTCAGAAATTGGACTTGTGTGCTAAGACTTTTCAGTCATGTCCGACTCTTTGTGACCCTATGGATTGTAACCTGCCAGGCTCCTCTGTCCATGGGATACTCTAGGCAAGAATATTGGAATGGGTTGCCATGCTCTCCACCAGGGTATCTTTCCAACCCAGGGATCTCTCCAACCCAAACTCGTGTCTCTTATGTCTCCTGCATTGGCAGGTGGATTCTTTACCACTAGCACCACCTGGGAAGCTGAAATTGGACAGATTAAGTCTATTAAAAAGGAAGTCCATAAATAACTGAACATGAGCATGACTGGGGATGTCAAGCTAATGCCAGAAGCCCTTACCATCTCACCCTACTCTTCAATGCTCACACTTCACCACCTTGTTTTCCAGTGGAAAACCCCTAGGAATTAGCTGACCTAGAACTTTATAATTCAGTCTGAATAAGTTATTAGCGCCCTACTTATATTCCAGTGCAAAGTCAAAATGCTTCTACTAAAACCGCCTGTGGAGGCCAGGGACTATATTTCCTCTCTCTCTCCCAAAGTGCCTGATATAAACTCAATGAAGTATTTGTAAAGTAATTTTAGATATTTTATTGGCCCCTCATGCAGCATGTGGGATCTTACTTCCCCGACTAGGGATCAAACCTGTGCCCCCTGCATTGGACGTAAGGCATTTTAACCACTGGAATTTTGTATATAGATGAAATATAACACCATATTACCCAACAAGTCATTTTCCTGAGAATCACAACTATCCCTAAAATCAGCCAGAAGTCAGAAAGAAGAAATCTCAGAAATCCAAAACAAAGATCAAAGCCTACACATATATGAAAGATTTCCTCACAGGGAAGTCCTGAAGCCCTCACAATAGTCTTTTGTTTCAAACAAACAAAATTCAAGTTTTTCTAGTTTTCTAACTAACTGAAGACAGGCACAAAAAATTCTAGAATGAGAACCAGAGGCGGCTGCATGCTGACAGCTGCAAAAAGGGACAGCTGACCCACTAAGGGGGAAAAGGGGCCCAGCAGCATGTACTAGAGAGGCTATTAAACCTAAAGATCTTAAAAGCCAAGGAAGGTGCTTGTGAATTTGATTTACAAATTCATTCATCTAACATTTTAAAGCTCCTACTTTGTTTAAGATTAAGCACTGTGGATCAGAGAATTTCTAGGGCACAGTCAGTCTTTACTGTCACAGGGGCTTAGTGGGCAACAAGACATACACAGATAACCATAGCTCAAAGAGAAAAGCATTAAGTGCCACCAAGAGATGATGGTACTCAGGAGCTCAGAGAAGGCAAAGGGTATTTTCAGCTTCATGGTGGTTCTGATACCAGAGCTAGGAATTATTGGTTTGGATTTGGATAAACTGTAGATGTAAAGTACATTCTAGACAGAGGTAAAGGCAGGGAAAGGTTTGAGGTGGGGGAAGCAATGCATTCACTCTGGCTGCAAACTAGGTTAGGCTAGAAAGACAGGTACTGGAGAGTGAATGTTCATAACTGATATTAATGATTACCGTGAGTCATCAGAAAAGCGAACCATGAGAGGCACACAATTTTGAACTAAAGACTATTATCATTTTTTCAGATAACTTTTGTAAAAAGCACTTTTTTTTTTTTTATGTATTGTTCACAGTATGTCAGGGCTCTGGGTTGCAGCATAAAGGTAAGTTGCTGAGAGGTTACTGGTCTGCTCACAGAACTGATGGGAAGGCTGGCCATCTAAGCTTGAACTGGGCAGCAGGAACCATCTGGCCAGAACGCAGTCTCTGTCTGTGTTGGACAAGCCACTAGCACAAGGAAGCTGACTCTACAGGGTATCTGATCTCCCTTTCCCTTCTTCTATCACTAATTTTTATTCTTGAACAGGTTTTTTTTTTTTTTTAAGAATACATGAGATGAAATGTGAAGTGCACTTGAAGCAATTGTACTGCATACTGAAATACGTTGTCTCAAGGAAAACTACTTGTGTAATTTTTGAGACATAAGCTGAACTGTTTTCTTCAAATACCATTTTTACTTGGAAGAACAAACAACAGACAAACTATGGTTATTCAGACTTGAGTATCTGCCAGACATTTTCTTGAAAACGAAATGAGCCTGTCATTTCAATGAAAACAATCTACAGTATTTGCTGCCTATGATAAAATTTGAGCTTTTAGGTGAAAACAAACCTTTTGGAAAATTTGTGTTTGCCACCATAGGCTTCAAAGCATCCCAAAACTCAAAGTCTTCTGACAAGACCATTGGTAATGTTAATGTCATGTGATTTTTAAAATACTGTATAACAAGTGGGTCAACATTTGAAAGATCTGCGTAACTCAGTGAAACAATATTTTCCAAACATCCAATGTTGTAATCATATCACAAAATAATGTATGGGTAAAAAAATTCAAAGTGCAAGATATAAACTAATATATTTTAATGCAACCATATGATATGGCTTCACATCCTACAGCAACTAAACACTCAAGAAAATTACATCTGTCAAGTTTGTTACAGTATCAGAAGAGAATATCCAAGTTCATCTGAAAAAGCTACTAAAATACTCTTCCAACTACACATTTGTGAGATGCTTGATTTTTCTTTCAGGCTTTAATCAAGAGTATAACACAAGGGACTTCCTTGATAGTCCAGTGGTGAAGACTCTGCACTCCCAAGGCAGGGGGCACAGGTTTGATCCCTGACTGGGGAACTAAGATCCTGCATACCGCACAGTGCAGCCAAAAATAAAAATAAATATATCACATCAATTAGAATATTAGAAGCAAGTATGAGAATCCACCTGTCTTCTATTAGACATTAAAGAGATTTGCAAAAAATGTAAAATACTGCCATTCCAAGCACTCTTGGTACCTAGAACTTGGTTTCAAATACAATTCTCTAAAAAAAGAAACCAGGGCTCCTTGAAGAAGTGGATAGTTCTAGGACTGGGGCAGGAAATATACAAAATAAGCCTGCAGCATCTCACAGTACTAAAGTGTAAGGAAGTACTTCAAGCAAACAAACATGATAATGGAAGTAGGTGAAAGCTCTTACCCAACAGGAGTAAGAGCTCTCAAAGACCAAAGTTGGAACAATTGAACAAAAAGATAAATAGTACTGGATTATAACCCAAAATATAAATATCCAGAGGTCAATATTGATATAAATGAGAGAGGAGACAGATCTGCTGTGCAGACAAATTCCAAATAATTTATGTAGCTACTCTGCCCTTAAAGGGGCTGGAACATAACTCTCCACTCCTTACTGTGACTTCCTCCCAGGGTAAGGGATGGAAAGGGAGGGGATGGGAGGGGAGCGAAGGGACGTAACAGTGGAGAAATCCGACCAACACTGTCTCGGCCAGGTGACCAAAGGCAACATCAACGGTGATAAATTATGTTGATAGTCTCCATCTTGGTATGTACCATATGTTCCTGTCATGAGGATGGTCTTCCCCGAAGACACCCATAACCTCTGTCTAACTGTGGGAAAAATCAGACAAATCCCAACTGAGGGATATCTTACAAAGTATCTGACTGGTACTCCTCAAAACTATCAGAGTCACTGAAAACAAAGAAAGTATGAGAAACTGTCACAGCCAGGAGCTTAAGGTGACAAAATGACTAAATGTAATGTCATTATATTTAGCAATGAGATCTTGCAACAGAAAATTGACAGGAGGTAAACAACTAAGAAAGCTTGAATGAAGAATGGACTTTAATTAATAATAAAGTATTGATAATGGTTCATTAATTATAACCAATGTACCATACTAATGTTAGATGTTAATAATAGGGAAGCAGGGTGTGGGTTTATATTTATGGGGACTCTGTACTATCTTCACATTCTATACATCAAAAACTGTTCTAAAAAATAAAAAAAAATTTTTTTTAATGCCACTCTTTTCACTAGATATTTGTTTTGGAAAACAGTTTTCATAAAAATATGTTATTTATGTTAACATGTAATAGGTTTATTTTTAATGAACACTTAAAATTTTCCCTCAATATTAATTTCTAATATGTTAAATATCATAGCTATAACTCACAAACTCTTTGGAGTCATCAACAATTTTTAAATGCGTAAAGGAATTCTAAGGAATTCAAAAAGTTTGAAATAGCACTGAAATAGGTTAAGTTTCACATATATGGAAAATGCATATATGTGGAATCTCACTTTAAAAAATAGAATAAATGGAACTTTAGTGTAAAGGTAGCCTTCAATTTATACATATATTGTGCTACTCAAATTTACAAAACAAATTACTTAGCATTTTCTCAGCAATATTACCTTCCAAGTTCACTCATGAAGTATGCCTTTTAACCTGTTATGATGGTAGAAAACAGTCAAAGCATTTGTGCAATTTAAGTAACACTGCACTACACTTACCACTATACTTCAATTAGTTGGATGAAAGGGTGGAATGCCTACTAAGAGCCAGGTCCTGTGGGTACATATTCTCTCCTATGGATGGATGGTCAAGCAGTGACTGTCATCCCCATGTCTAGGGCCAACATCACCTGACTAGTACAGTAAGTGAAGGAGAAGAGGTATGAACCTAGGTCCAACCACAAAACTTCAGCCACCAGGAAGACACAGGCCCAGTGGCTGATAAGAGAATATCCAGAGAGACAGTACACAATTATTAATACTAGTGTGACTCGCTAGTAAAGTAATGCTCAAAATTCTCCAAGCCAGGCTTCAGCAATATGTGAACCGTGAACTTCCAGATGTTCAAGCTGGATTTAGAAAAGGCAGAGGAAACAGAGATCAAATTGCCAACATCCGCTGGATCATGGAAAAAGCAAGAGAGTTCCAGAAAATCATCTATTTCTGCTTTACTGACTATGCCAAAGCCTTTGACTGTGTGGATCACCACAAACTGTGGAAAATTCTGAAAGAGATGGGAATACCAGACCACCTGACCTGCCTCTTGAGAAATCTGTATGCAGGTCAGGAAGCAACAGTTAGAACTGGACATGGAACAACAGACTGGTTCCAAATCAGGAAAGGAGTACATCAAGGCTGTATATTGTCACCCTGCTTATTTAACTTATATGCAGAGTACACCATGAGAAACACTAGACTGGAGAAGCACAAGCTGGAATCAAGATTGCCAGGAGAAATATCAATAACCTCAGATACGCAAATGACACCACCCTTAAAGCAGAAGGCAAAGAAGAACTAAAGAGCCTCTTGATGAAAGTGAAAAAGGCAAGTGAAAAAGTTGGCTTAAAGCTCAATGTTCAGAAAACTAAGATCACAGCATCTGGTCCCATCACTTCATGGCAAATAGATGGGGAAACAGTGGAAACAGTGTCAGACTTTATTTTTCTGGGCTCCAAAATCACTGCAGATGGTGACTGCAGCCATGAAATGAAAAGATGCTTGCTCCTTGGAAGAAAAGTTATGACCAACCTAGACAGCATATTAAAAAGCTGAGACATTACTTTGCCAACAAAGGTCCGTCTAGTCAAGGCTATGGTTTTTCCAGTAGTCATGTATGGATGTGAGAGTTGGACTGTAAAGAAAGCTAAGCGCTGAAGAATTGATGCTTTTGAATTGTAGTGTTGGAAAAGACTCTTGAGAGTCCCTTGAACTGCAAGGAGATCCAACCAGTCCATCCTAAAGGAAATCAGTCCTGAATACTCATTGGAAGGACTGATGAACTCCAATACTTTGGCCACCTGATGCGAAGAAATGACTCATTTGAAAAGACTCTGATGCTGGGAAAGATTGAAGGTGGGAGAAGGAGACAACAGAGGATGAGATAGTTGGATGGCATCACTGACTCAGTGGACATGAGTTTGAGTAAACTCCAGGTTGGTGATGGACAGGGAGGCCTGGCATGCTGCAGTCCATGGGGTCGCAAAGAGTCGGACACGACTGAGCAACTGAACTGAATTGAACTGACTGTGAGCAAAGGTTAGGAATAAGGATTAGGAGATTGGAGGGATGAAGCTGAAAAGCAAGGTCAGGGTCAAGAACTGGAAGTTGAGTGAAAAGAAAGGTGTGTAAAATAACAGCTAAGGAGTGAAAATTAGAGTAAGGGTTCTGAGAGAGCTGGGAGCATGGGCTGCTCTTCTCTTCCTCAAATCCTCCTTTACTGCCAATACTACACGCTGCCAGCACCAAAGACCACACTGCCAAGCCTTTGTCACCGCCAAAAGACCCTAGTTTGGAAGGTCAGCAGGATGCAAGATAAGCTTTTTCTTCTCCTTCCACTGCTCTTGCCTATCGCTCCTCCCAACCCTGCCCTCCAAGAGGCTGGTGCCAAACAAGAATCAGAGAGCACAGCTTTGTGGAGAAGAGGGGCTGAGTAATAGAATGCATTCCCCGTGGCAGGATCACCTGCTAAAAGGGGAAGATCTTGATCTGCCTAAACCTGTCAGGGAGATGGTCAGCCAAGATGGTGGCCCACCAGCAGGATGCTGTCTGAAAGACGGGCATGCCCAAGTCAGTCAGTTCCAGGACAGAGTCTGATAGTACTGCACTTCAACTTCAAAATAATTTACAACAAACTTCGCTGCTTTATCCTGTTCAGAACTTTACACCTGCATTGTATTGTCCCAGAAATGTTCCTTTCTCAGGTGCTACATTTTCCTAAAATTTACAATGACTAGCCAGCCAACTGATTATCCAGATAAAAAAACATCTGTAGCCACTTAACACTCAGACGATGGTACAAACTTCACAAAGGTATGAAAAAATCTATAGAAACCATTCATCAATGGCTTCTTTTAGCTGCTTGTATATTTGAGACTATATTTTAACATTTTTAAGAAGTCTAAATATATTTTCTGTTATTTAGAAAATGTTGCCTGACACCCATTTGAGTTGCCCTTGACACACACAACCTTTTCAGCAATTTTTAAAAACAGCCTTTATTGCCTTTTACCCCTGACAGATCAAGATACATATTTCTTAAGAAAAAAAACTAAACTTTTATCAAGAAGAAAGCCATTCTGAAGCACTGGAGACACTATTATTGATGGTGCCTTTTCAGGAAGAAGATGAAAAATGGATTTAATTCATTTATTATACCAAGTTTACTTTCAAAGCAGTATATCCCTTCATTATGAATTATTTATCAAATCAAGAGTATTCAGCAAGCAACTGATACTTCACCTGCTGAGCTGCTTTTAACATTCTATTCAAAATAAAATACAATGTATGTTACTAAATGTGCTTAGATTTTTGCATTATCTGTGATTCTTCTCAAAACAGAACCCCCAAACAGTGGGTTTTCTTCTGCCTGTACTCCTTTGGCAGATCCTCTCTGCAGTAGAGACGAAAACGGAAGGACTACAAAATTGAAGGTCTTGCATTTTTAAAGAAAGACAGCTGAGTGGATTTTAAATTATAACTCACTAATTAAGGTGTATTGAAAAATCAATTACACCAAGTTAACAACATCTTGTACAGAAGAAAGGGGGAGTGATTCACCCTGATTATTTTAAACTTTTAAGAAGCAGGAAATAAAGCATTTGTAAACTGTTATCAAGTACACAAAGTAACAAGCACCAAGCATAGTCTCCAAAAAGCAGACCCAGCACTCAATCATCCTTTAAAATGTCAAAGAAACAAATCAGTTTGCTAGTTTCCATCTATATAAGGAAAAATATTACTTTCAATGGGATTCTTTTCAGTAACAAACTTTCTTTTTAGTGCAAAGGCAGATTTGGAAACTTAATTGGTTACAATTAACATGGAATTAATTGGATACAAAAGTCTTTTAATAGTACCATGTTTCATTAAATCTAGGATGATACTGCTTATAAAGTGCAACCCCATTTAATGTAACATTAGGGGGGGAAAGCGCTGCCAATTAAACTATGGCAGAATGCTCACTTAGGGCACCCTACCCCCACCTCCTGGGTCGTTAATACTAAAATGTGAACAGAATGCAGTTTAGAATCAAGGAAATACTGGAACCTTAAACATATCATTCAGATATGTTAGAATATCACAAGGAAAATTATCTACAGATAAAATAATCTTAGATACTAAAACCGTAATCTATCTATATTACACTAAAATGTCAGTACTCTAACACAATTCCTAATCTGTTTGAGCTGTCAGAAAGGTAACTCAAAGCTTTTAATAAATGTATAATTAGTCAAATGCAAGGCACCTCCTAAAATTGGAATCTGGAGATTAAAAGCCACTATTCAGTGATGGAAATGATGAAAACAACTGTAAGAGCAATAGTTCACTCAGAAACAGCTGGTCTTTTAGCCTCAGTTCACTTTATATTTAGACAAAAGGTGCCTTGTAGAGTTACATTCCATCCCACCTGCTACACTCATAAAATCTGGCTTTACTGGACAGCATCCATATTTGAGAAATGTTAAATACGGTAAAAAAAAAAAAGGAACTCTTGTTCTTAAAACTGACAGACAGGAAAAGTATCTGTTTACAATAGACTTACATTAAAAAAAACAAAACCTTTAGACTAATATGGAATCAATACCTTGGGCTTTTCTTTCCCCATTCCAAAGAGAATTTGAGGCAGATTCAAGACTCTGTACAGCACTAGAGCAAATTTTGTCATTTCTCACTGTACATAAGATATTTTTAAGTCTTGCCCATACTAAAGAACTCCAACATAATTCACACGAAGTACTTTAAATACTAAACATTTACCCATACATACATTCTGTACCCAAGTATTTTTTTAATGACTTCAACTTCTCGTGATAGTCTTGAGACAAAGCCTCTTTTGAGAGCACTGACCCCCTAAGTTTAGCAAAACACCCCACTCTAAAATGCTTTTCTTCCAAATCTGATCACTTTCAGGATTTTGCTAGACACTTCAAATAGCCAGAATACAGCTTGCCAGTATCCCCTGCGAACCACGTTTTGACACAAATTTTAGGAAAGAAAAGGGAAAGCAAGAAAACATGTTGATTTCAGGACTCTAAAAGTCCTGGTTCGTTTTATTTAGCAAAACACAAGAGCCCAGAACAAGCCCTTAACCAGTTAAGTCTTACCTGGCAGGTCACCAAGCCAACAGTGGTGGCAAAGCCAGTCTTCCCAAATTTCCTGGGATTTCCAGACCAGACTAAAGCAGTAGAAGGAGGCCTTCCCTTGGTTTAGGGGCTTTTTTCCAAAATCCTCTCTCTCTCCTCTCTCCACCTGGTCTCTTTCTCTCTCTGCTAATCTTTTAGCTTACCACGCTCACCACGGAAACCACAAAAACAGAACGCAGTTTCTCCAGAAAACAATGAGACACCTAACCCACCTTCTTTAAATTAATCTAAATCACAACAGCCAGAACAAGGATAACAAATCATCAGTGATGTCTAAGGCACAGCATTCTCTTCAACCTCTAAAGAAAGATCCCAACGTACGTAATATCTTCTACCTACTACAACTGAAAGGTATATGAGCATATTTTGGATTTTTGCTTCAATTCTTGAAGGTGAAGGGTTTCTTACTTTCATTCGTTAAAATTAACCAGAACCCAAGCATACTACTTAGTATTCAAGACTTTGCTGCGCCTTTACCTATATTTTTTTCCTCCAAATTATTAAGAATTTGGGTCCGATTTAGAAATTAGCTTCCACAGTACCCTCCACGATGCCAGAAAGCAGTATCTAAGTAGTATAAATCTTTATGTCCTCCAAACGAGGGGATGAGGGGGCAAGGCTGTTCTTCCCACTGCATTCCCCACAGCTCCTAGCACGAAGCTTGGAAGCAGAGGCCGTCCAATAAATGCCTATAAACACTTGAGTCCTCTGATAAGTTGGGGCATTCCAAAACACTAACTCCATCCGTGCAGGGTCAGCCTCCGGTTCCCGATTCCAGACCGCCTTGGCCTTGCTCTGATGAAATGAAACCTCGTCGCTCAAAAAGACCCAGGATGGGTGCAAGGGAGCCACCCGACCCCATCCCGCAGATCTTCTATTCACCTCGCCAGGCTGTTGGTCGCAAGCCGTTCCCACCCGAGCCCCGTAACCAACGTCGCCCGCCGGCAGATGCAAGTGGGCAAGAACCCCCGCCCCACCCTGCGGACAGACAGCCTGGCGTCGGGACACGGGGGACGCCTGCGCAGAACACGCCTCCCACTAGCCTGGCCCCTCCGTTCCGAGGGTTAACAATACTCCCTCAGAAAGACAGACAGGGTAGGCGGGGGTAGGGTGTGGAGGGGAACCAGTATGCGTCTGCGCGCGTCTGGACGCCAGGACGAGACCCCGCTCGCGCCGCCCACCCAGCACCCCTAGAGCTCAACCGTCTCCACGTGAGCGCGCCCGCGCGCGCCACCATAGCTCGCGTTGACAGGGTCGCCTCACCTGAGCCGGGCTCCGCCCCCCTTCTCGAAGGAAGAGGCGGTGACCCTTCTCCGATCCCACCCGACAGTGTCGGAGGACGTGGAAACGTCCAGGCTGGCGCCTCCGTGATGGGATTCCTCCCTTTTCCGCCCACCCCGCCTCTAGTCCCTCAGCTCCATCAGCCAGTTCGCCACCGCACTCTGAGAATACCGCGGCGGCTGCCCACAGCAAACGGAAGTGACGCAACACGACTCACATACTCCGCGGCTTTCCTCCTCCTCTCCCAGCCCGTGCTGCAACCAATCAGAAGGGGAGAGGGCGGGGCAGCGTCAGAAGGGCAGCCAGTCGATGCTCGGAATCCGGAGGAATTTACTCTGTCCCCGGAAAGCTGACCAATCCAGGGTCCCAAGAACCTCGCTGTGTTTACTACCGACCGAATCCGTGAGCCCTGCGACCAATAACCGTTTGCCTTACAACACGTAAAACTGTTATCAAACGCCTTTTAAGGCGGTATTTATCACCAAGCGGCTCTAGGTTTGGACTACAGAAAAGCGACTGTGTGCCGAGGCCAATCGAGAACCGTTGTGGTGGAGGCCAGCAGGTTTTCCGCCGAATCCCACCAATCACAACCACTGCTGCCTGATATCTGAGCCAGGTGTGAGCAGAGCCCGCGAGGTAGTGGGTCCCACTGCTGCCTGGACCCTAAGGATTCCTCCATCCTCACGGGGCCCGGTTCCCTCTTTGGTGATCCCGGGCCCCCTCGACTGCGAATTCCCTTTGCGGGGCTCACACAGTCACCGGGTCCGAGGTTGAGATCCCACCTCGTAGAATTTGGAATAAAATAAAGTTCCAAGAAGATGTTTAGGTTGAACTAAGCCGAGATCCAGGCTAAAGACGTTGAACTGAAAATGGGATGGATCCATCTGACCGCAATTGAGTCTGACACTGTCCCACAGGCAATCCCGGTGGCGACGTCGCGAAGCGCTGGCGCCCAAGTAGTCTGGCACTTAGCGCGGTATTCCGTGTGTTGTGTGTGTCGCTCAGTCGTGTCGGACTCTTTGCGACCCCATGGACTGTAGCCCAGCAGGCTCCTCTGTCCATGATATTCTCCAAGCAAGAATACTGGAGTGGGTTGCCATTTCCTTCTCCAGGGGATCTTCCCGACCAGGGATCGAACCCGGGTCTCCCGCATTGCAGGCAGATTCTTTACTGTGCAGGTCAAATGAGCCTGCAGTCTCCAGAACCAAGCCTCCAGAGAACAGAATTGCAAACGTGGAAGGATTGCGGACTTCGGTGGGATTTTGTCAGAAAAGGGCTAGCTCTGGGCGGCTTGATGGAGAGCCTGGGCCCAGACGGACACTGGCCCAGGCTCTTCCGACGGCGCGGGGCCCTGGGGCAGAAAGAAGCTCTTCCTCGGCAGGAGCGCTACGTGGCTCCCGAGACAAAGGCAGGCTGGGGAACGCCGTTCTTTTTAGGGGGTAGGGGGGAGGGCGGGGGTGTATTATTTTTCAAAGGGGAACATCCCACTTCAGCACTCAACATCCAGTTATCATTACATCTGATCCATCCCTTCAGACCATATGCGTTGTTAATGTTGGTTTTGGTTTTCTTTTTTTTCTTTGAGGCCTCAAATGAAGTCTGATGGTAAATTGTATTCGTTAAGATTCTCTGACATTTTATAGCCCTTGCTTGTATTTTACTGCCAGATTGGGCAGCTTCGGGGGAAAAAAGGGGAGGGGGACGCTGACAATAAGCCAGTCGTTTCA
Organism: Bos mutus; assembly: GCF_027580195.1. NCBI lineage: Eukaryota > Metazoa > Chordata > Mammalia > Artiodactyla > Bovidae > Bos > Bos mutus. The sequence goes on along the minus strand of NC_091624.1, from coordinate 50,777,580 downwards.
CATGTGTGACCCTTAGAGACATACTATGAGCTAGATGTTGTTTCAAACTTACAGACTGGCAAAAAATATAAAAGATGTGTATATTCAGTTCTCAGGGGAGTGTGAGAAAAAAGTCCCATCCTATACTGCAGTTGGGAGTATCATTGCTACTTCCTGAAGATAACTTAGTATTTCAAATTTTAAATTATATGTTCATTCCCTTCTAGCTGGCAATTCCTTTCTAGAAATTCTCCTTAAATAAACAAATGTGGGAAAGTATGTACAAGATTGTTGAGCACAGCTTTATTAGTGGCAGACAAAAATGTGAATGTGCATCTATAGAGGATTACAATACATGGATATACACTGTATATGTATTCTGACTCCTTTATCACTAATGATCTCATATACATACAAAACAAAACGTAAAAACCTGTGTGTGGATGTACACATAAAAGCTGGTAAATGTATGGCTGAGTATGAAAAGATACCATCAAACTGTTCATAGAAATTACCTCAAGGTACTGAAAAGGAATGAAAGGAAGTTGGAAAGGTGATAAGGAAATACTTTAAGAAGGCCTTATTAATTTTTTGCCTTTACATACATCTGTATCAATTTAATTTTTTAATGAGCTTTATTATTTTAATAGTACTTATGAAAACCAGGAATTTTAGATTGAGTTTTCAACTCATTGACAAAATTATTCCTAAATTAAGCTATAAATTTCCTAAGAAAAGTATAATTAAGATACTTTTGGAAGCTAGACATTGATTCTAAATTCATAAGAGACGCTAATACTACAAGAATAGCCAAGAAAAATCTGGGGGAAATTAACAAGGCAGCCATTGTTGTTGTTTAGCCGCTTAGTCTGTCCAACTCATGGAAACCTCGTGGACTGCAGCACACCAGGCTTCCCTGTTCTTCACTATCTCTGAGAGTTTACTCAAACTCGTGTCCCTTGAGTCGATGATGCCATCCAACCACTGTCTCCCCCTTCTCTGTCTCCCCTGCTGTACCCCCTTCTCCTGCCCTCAATCTTTCCCAGCCTCAGGGTCTTTTCCAGTGAGTCAGCTCTTCGAATCAGGTGCCCAAAGGATTGGAACTTTAGCATCAATCTTTCCAATAAATAGTCAGGGTTGATTTCCTTTAGGATTGACTGGTTTGATCTCTTTGCTATCCAAGGGACTTTTAGAAGTCTTCTCCAGCACCACAGTTTGAAAGCATTAATTCTTTGGCACTCAGCCTTTATGGTCACTTTCACATCTGTACATGACTACTGGAAAAACCATAGTTTTGACTATACGGACCGTGGTCAGCAAAGTGATGTCTCTGCTTTTTAATAAGCTATCTAGGTTTGTCGTAGCTTTTCTTCCAGGGAGCAAGTATCTTTTAATTTTGTGGCTGCAGTCACTGTCTGCAGTGATTTTGGAGCCCAAAAAATAAGATATGCCACTGTTTCCAGTTTTTCCCCATCTATTTGCCATGAAGTGGTGGGACTGGATGTCATAATCTTAGTTCTTTGAATGTTGAGCTTTAAGCCAGCTTTCTCACTCTCCCCTTTCACCCTCATCAAGAGGTTTTTCAGTTCCTCTTTACTTTCTGCCATTAGAGTGGTATATCATTAGCATATCTGAGGTTATTTGTATTTCTCCCAGCAATCTTGATTCCAGCTTGTGATTCATCCATTCCAGCATTTCATGTGGTATAGTTTACATATAAGTTAAATAAACAGGGTGACAATATACACCCTTGACATACTCCTTTCCCAATTTTGAACCAGTTGGTTGTTCCATGTCTGGTTCTAACAGTTGCTTCTTGACCTGCATACAGGTTTCTCAGGGGACAGGTAAAGTGGTCTGGTATTTCCACAGTTACAAGTGTATTTCATAATTCTTTATTATGTATTTTTTTAAAAATATGGGAGATGGAGATTCTGGGAAGATAGGAGAGTAGAAAGCACCAAGAATCTGTCTTTCCACCCAGATAATAACTACACTGGCAGAATCTGTTTGGTGTAACTATTTTGGAGCTCTGAAGTCTATTGAAGGTTTGTGACTCTGAGGGGAAGGCTTGGATGGCAAATTGCAGTTGATTTTGGCCAAGCCAGCTCTTCTTCGTTCAGTAGGAGCTACTGATCCCCTGCCTCTCAGTAGTATGACAGGCACCTGTGCACAGGTTCCTGGAGAAACCTGCACCAGCTTATAGAGCCAGGATGGGCAAAAAGGACCCCGTCCTCCAAATATTAGGGTTCACTGATTGCTGCTTTTGATCTTAGAGGTACAGATGAAGAGGTAGATGTCTATTATCCACCTTATCCACCATTGTTTCAAACTCCCCTGGTCATCACCACCTGAAGTGACTTCTGGGCATTTTCAAGCAAAAACTGACAGAATTGAAGTGAGAAATAGAGAATTCTATAATAATAGTTAGAGGTTTCAATATTGCATTCTCAATAATGATTAGAACAACCAGACAGAAGAAAAGTAAGGAAATAGAGGACTTAACACAATTAACCAACTAGACCTAAGAGACATATACAAAACACTCTATCAAATAAAAACCATATACATATACTTGTTAAGTGCACCTGGTACATTTTCCAGGATAGACCACACCTTAGGCCACAAATTAAGTCTCAACAGATTTTAAAAGATATTGTACAAGTTAAAAAGCAGTAACAGAAGTGAAAGTGGAAAATTCACAAAGTTGTATAAATTAAACAATAAGCCCTTAAAACACCAACAGATCAAATTACAAGTTACAGAGGAAATCAGAGAATACTTAGAGATTATTGAAAATGAAAATACAGCAGACCAAAATTTATGGAACACAGCAAAGCAGTGCTAAGGGGGAAATTTATAGCTATAAATGCTTACATTAAAAAATAAGAAAGATCTCAAATCAACAAACTAACTTTGCAATTTAAATACTAGGGAAAAACTAAATTAGACTCAAAGCTGCAGAAGGAAAAAAAATAGTAACAGTCAGAGCAGATATAGGTAAAATAAAGAATAGAGAAACAAAGTTAATGAAACTGAAAGTTGGTTTTTTGAAAAAATAAACAAAATTGACCATCCATCAGATAGATGGACTAAGAAAAAAACAGAAGATGCAAATTACTAAAATCAGAAATGAAAATGAGGACTACCAGTTCTGTAGAAATAAAAATAATTGTAAGAATATTCTGAACAAGTGTGTCAACACACAAAAATTAGTTATATTTCTATATACCAACAGTGAACAATCTCAAGAGGAAATTATGAAAATGCCATTTACAGTGTCATCTGAAAGAATAAAATACTTCGGGATTAACCAAAAGTGAAAGACTTGTACAAAGAAAATTATAAAATATTACTGAAAGAAATTGAATTCATGGAAACACATTCTGTGTTCATGGATTGGAAGACTTAAGTTAATTTTATTAGGATGTCAATGCTATCCAAAGCAATCTATAGATTCAATGCAATCACTATTAAGAATTTCAATGGTGTTTTGCCAAAATAGAAAGCCCATCCTAAAATTTATATGAAATATTTCCCAAACAGACAAAACTATCTTGAAAAAGAACAAAGCTACAGGACTCACATTGCCTGATTTCAAAATTTACTAGAAAGCCACAGTAATTGAAACTGTGGTATCGGCATAAACATATAGACCAGTGAGATGAAACAGGGAGCCCAGAAAGAAACCTTTGCATATACATGGTTCTTTGCATATACAATGAGTTTTGAAAAGGGTACCAAGACCATTCAATGGGAAAAGAACAGTCTTTTCAACAATTGGTGCTGGGAAAACTGGATATCCACAAGCAAAATAATGAAACTGGACCCTTATATAAAATCTCATACAAAAATTAACTCAAAATGGATCAAATACTTGAATATAAGATCTAAAACTATAAAACTCTTAGAGGAAAACATAGGACAAAGCTTTGTAACAATTGTCAATAATTTCTTGGCTATGACACCGAAGTCAGAGATAGCAAAAAAAAAAAAAATAGACAAACTGAACTTGAAAATTTTAAAGACAAAATCAACTGAGTGAAAAGTCAACCCATAGGATGGGAGAAAATATTTGTAAATCATATATCTGATAAAAGATTAATATATAAAATATATAGAGAACTAAAACTCAACAATCAAAAAACCAAAAGACATAACTCAAGAGTGAGCAAAGAATCAAAAGTGGATAGTCCTCCAAGGATGATATACAAACTGCCAATAAACACATGAAAAGATGCTCAAAACCTCTGATCATTAGGAAAATGCAAAGCAAAACTTTGAGATACCACTTCACACCCATTAGGATGGCTATTGTCAATAAAATTAAACACAAGTGTTGGCAAGAATATGGAGAAAATGGAACGCTTGTGCACTGTTGGTAGTAATATAATATGGTACAGCTGCTATGGAAAAAACAGTACAGTGGTTCCTCAAAAAATTAAAAATGGAATTACCATATGATCCAGCAAGTCCACATCTGGATATATACTAAAATGATTGAAGTGGTGTCTCAAAGAGAGATTTGTACACGGAACAATAGCACCGTTGTTCATAATGGCTAAAACATGATTAACCCAAGTGTCTATCAATGGATGAATGGCTAAGTAAAATGAGGTTATATTCACATTGAAATATCATTCAGCCTTTAAAAGGAAGGTAATTCTGACATATGTTACAACATGGATGAACCTCGAAAACATTATACTAAGTGAAATAAGCCAGTCACAAGAAGACAAATACTGTATGATTCCACTTATATGAGGTGCTTGCTGCTGCTGCTGCTAAGTCACTTCAGTTGTGTCCGACTCTGTGCGACCCCAGAGACAGCAGCCCACCAGGCTCCCCTGTCCCTGGGATTCTCCAGGCAAGAACACTGGAGGGGGTTGCCATTTCCTTCTCCAATGCAAGAAAGTGAAAAGTGAAAGTGAAGTCGCTCAGTCATGTCCAACCCTCAGCGACCCCATGGATTGCAGCCTTCCAGGCTCCTCTGTCCATGGGATTTTCCAGGGAAGAATAGTGGAGTGGGGTGCCATTGCCTTCTCTGATATGAAGTGCTTAGAGTAGTCAAATTCATCTGAGACAAAAACAGAATGGTGATTGCTGAGGCTTGGGTGAGGTAGGAATGGAGTTATTATTTAATAGGTACAGAGTGTCAGTTTTACAAGATGAAAAGGACTAAGGAGATGGATGGTGGGGATGGTTGCACAACATTATGAATGTATTTAATGCCACTGAACCTGTACACTTAAAAACAGTTTAAATGATAAATTTTTATATGTGTATTTTACCACGATAAAAAAAAAAACTATTTGATACTGAATGACAGACCAATCAGTGGTTCAAAACAGAGGGTCCAGAATAGACCTAAATATAAAAGACTTTAAAGTATGAAGAAGTTGTTATTTCAAATCAATGGAAGAAATATAATTTTGGTGTGTTTTTTTTTAAGAGATTGTGAAACTAGGAAGTCTTTTGGGAAAAATATTATGTTGAATACCTTCCCAACTTCTTACCACAAATGTATTATCAAATAAATCAAATAACATATTTTAAAAACTAAACTATAAAAGAAGAAAACATAGGACAGGCTATCCATTAGAAACCTATTTAAGTATAAAGACACAAATAGGTTAAGAGTGAAAAATGTAGACACTCGCTTCTTAGAAGGAAAGCTGTGACAAATCTAAATAGCATATTAAAAACCAGAGACATCACTTTGCCAACAACGGTCTGTATAGTCAAAGCTATGGTTTTTTTAGTAGTCATGTATTGATGTGAGAGTTGGACCATAAAGAAGACTGAGCACCGAAGAATTGATGCTTTCGAACTGTGGCGCTGGAGAAGACTCTTGAGAATCCCTTGACTGCAAGGAGATCAAACCAGTTAATCCTAAAGGAAATCAACCCTGACTATTCATTGAAAGGCCTGATGCTGAAGCTGTAGCTCCAATACTTTGGCTACCTGACTCAAAGGGCTGACTCATTCGGAAAAGACCCTGATGCTGGGAAAGATTGAAGGTGGGAGAAGAAGAGGACAACAGAGCATGAAATGGTTGGATAGCATCACCAACTCAATGGACATGAGTTTGAGCAAATTCTGGAAGATAGTTAAGGACAGGGGAGCCTTGTGTGCTACAGTCCATAGGGTCGCAAAGAGTTGGACACGACTGAGCAAATGAACAACAACAATAAATACAGAAAAAGATGTATCATGCAAATACCAATCAATAGAAAGCCAGAGTGACTATCAGCCCAGGTGGGCTTCATGACAAGTTCTATTGTAAGAGATAGAGGACAATTCTAATGATAAAAGAGTTAATCCATCAAGAAAAAATGACAACCCTGAATAGCATGATCCTAGTAACAAAACTTCGAAAGAAAGAGAAGAAAACTGACAAATGAAAAGAGAAACTCTAGAGACTTAACAATACCCTTGAGTGTGCTTTTTTCCATTTTTGTGTTCCTTCTAGGAAGTTAATTTCTAGGATAGGTTCAATTCTGGTATAGCATATTTTCATTCTTATTTCTCCCAAACTGCCTTGGATAGTGTCAGACGACAGAGACAGGATTTTTAAAACATCTGAAAATCCTTTAGAGAAACATTTGTGTATTAACAATCTTTTTTATTTATTTTTTATAGGGCAAAACAATCATATAATTTAATGTTGAATTAAGCAGTAAGCTGAATGTCTGGGTCTCCAAATTGGCTTTGAACCCAAGAAATCTTTTTTTAAATGTTCATATTCTTTCATTCATTAATGCAAGTCTTCAAACTCTATCCAAAGGAATCCATCCAAAAAAGGAGTTTTATGCTTTAGAATTCACTGAAATGTTCCACATAAGAGTGAAAAACGGGGTGAGGGGGAGGTTCCCTGGGGGTCCAGTGGTTAAAAATCCACCTGCCAGCACAGGGGACGTGAGTTTGATCCCTGCTGCAGGAAGACCCCACATGCTGAAGGGTAACTAAGCCCATGCACCACAGCTACTGAATCTGTGCTCTAGAGCTTAAGAGCCGCAACTACTGAAGCCCCTGTGCCTAGAGCCTGGGCTCTGCAACAAGAGAAGCCACTGCAATGAGAGGCCCTCCCACCACAAGGAAAAGGAGCCCCCACTCGCTGCAACTGGAGAAAGCCCACACGCAGCAATGAGGATCCAGGGCAGCCAAAAAAAAAAAAAAGCAAAGTTTAAAAAAAAAAAAGTGAAAAATTGGGAACAGCCCAAGTGTTCACTTAGAGGATTGTATCTATAAACTCTGTGAGAACACTGAATGTAGTATCATGAGAGATTTGAGAAAATGCTTATAAGATAATGTTAAATTTTCTAAAAGGAGGATACAAAATTGGATACAATATTATATCAGTTGTATAAATATACATATGCACAGAGAAAATATAGAAAAAAATAAAACAATGCTAACAATATTGCCTTAGGTGGGCAAGGGACCATGGGTCACTATGATTGTATTCTTTATATTTTTCTGTGTTTTCCTCAACACTGGACATCAAATATGTATTGGTTTGATCATTTTTTTTAAGTCTCACACACGTTATTGGGGAAAATTACTTCTCAGGTGGCTGGCTCAATGGTGAAGAATTGCCTGCCAAGCAGATGTGGGCTCAATCCCTGGGTCAAGAAGGTCCCCTGGAGATGGAAATGGCAACTCACTGCAGTATTCTTGCTTGGGAAATTCCATGGACAGAGGAGCCTGGTGGGCTACAGTCCATGGGGTTGTAAGGAGTTGGACACGACTCAGCGACTAAACAACAAAAATATATGAACAGACTGAATCTAACACAATTAAATTTAACAGTCCTTCATTCAAGGTCTGAATCTTTGTTTTTAAAAAATTGCAGGGATGATGGGACTTAGCAGAAGCGAAGTCAAGAATTTTTGTTTATTGTTAACCCTAAATAAGTTAATTGAATAGTACAGATGCTTTGAATAAAAACACATATTGGTTTCATTAGGAGAGGCATGGTAAGTAGCACAAAGGAAGTGATGGGTCCTTTCTGTTCTGTGTTACCCAGACCAGAGCTAAAGTATTGATCTGTGTGGGGCCCCACAATGTGATCGATACAGAGATATTGGTGTGTGTCCAGCAGTGGTGACCAGGATGAGGAGAGAAACTGGTATGGGAAATAGCTGAGGGGCTGGAAGGAGTTGCTGAGAAGTAGAGTGGCATCACTGATGCAATGAACATGAATTTGGGCAAACTCCAAGAGATGGCGAGGGACAGGGAGGCCTGGTTTGCTGCAGTCCACGGGGTCAAAAGAGTCGGACGCAACTGGGCGACTGAACAACAGCAACAACAACAAGAGGGGCAGATAAGCAGAAAGCATGATCAGAGTATTCAGGCTTTTTCGGTTTCAGGGCAGAGGAGTTGGTGATGTCCTGTGTGGCCCCGGAGAGCAGAAACTGGAACTACAGGAGAAGCTACAAAAGATTCAGCTCTGTGTAAGGAAAAGTCTATCCTAGATGAGTCTTCTTTATAAGAAATGAGTCGTCTATGTCTATAGGTATACAAGTAGTCTGCATCAGGAATATGAAGGAAAGGAGAGAAAGAACAGGAGAGGGAGACAAACACACAAAAAGGAAGGCAGAGAGGCAGAAGATACAGTGTTGAGAGCTCAATGCAAGTTGCAGCAAATGATCTGACCTGCCCTGTTCTTGTCTTGCTAGTGATATCCTGAATCGCCAGCAGATGGAGATATTACCCCAGGAAAGGTGGTCTCTGCCTGCCCCCTCCCCCAATCCTCCAATTCCTTTTTGGAAAGAAGCATATTTTCCTTTTCTGAAAAATAATGCTAAGAGAATTCCAGAAGTCTCTGAATTTCCAAACTAAATTTATAAACAAACATTTTGTGGTAAATCCTGCCTGTGATTACCCCTGACTCTAATTTAGAAGAGATCACTATAGCTTCTGGCATTTTGGTCAGTGAAAAAGAGGAGAGTGAAAAAGTTAGCTTAAAACTCAACATTCAGAAAACTAAGATCATGGCATCTGGTTCCATCACTTCATGGCAAATAGATGGGGAAACAGTGGAAAGTGATAGACTTTATTTTGGGGGCTCCAAAATCACTGCAGATGGTGACTGCAGCCATGAAATTAAAAGATGCTTGCTCCTTGGAAGAAGAGTTATGACCAACCTAGACAGCATATTGGAGAAGGCAATGGCACCCGACTCCAGTACTCTTGCCTGGAAAATCCCATGGACGGAGGAGCCTGGTAGGCTGCAGTCCATGGGGTCGCAAGGAGTCGGACACAACTGAAGCGACTTAGCAGCAGCAGCAGCAGCAGCAACAGCAACAGCAGCAGACAGCATATTAATAAGCAGAGACATTACTTTGCCAACAAAAGTCTGTCTAGTCAAAGCTATGGTATTTCCAGTAGTCATGTATGCATGTGAGAGTTGGATTGTAAAGAAAGTTGAGCACTGAAGAATTGATGCTTTTGAACTGTGGTTGGAGAATATGCTTGAGAGTCCCTTGGACTGCAAGGAGATCCAACCAGTCCATCCTAAAGGAAATCAGTCCTGAATACTCATTGGAAGGACAGATGCTAAAGCTGAAACTCCAATACTTTGGCCACCTGATGCGAAGAAATGACTCATTGGAAAAGACTCTGATGCTGGCAGGGATTGGGGGCAGGAGGAGAAGGGGACGACAGAGGATGAGATGGCTGGATGGCATCACTGACTTGATGGACATGAGTTTGAACAAGCTCCAGGAGTTGGTGATGGACAGGGAGGACTGGCATGCTGCAGTCCATGGGTCTCAAAGAGTTAGACACAGCTGAGCATCTGAACTGAACTGAGTATGTCATCTTGCCCCATTCCAGTTCCATATGTATGTATGTATGTATGTATATATATATATATATATATACACACATGGGATCTGTGTGTTTAGAATCATTGTTAAATAATTAAACAATATAGGTGTATACTACAGTCCCCTTCCCATTAATATTTTCCTTTTGATAGAATCTGTCACTTTGCACTCTTGCCTGTGGGAATTCTGGGAGTCTTTGCTCTCAAGCAATGTGTCATATTCTTCACTCTTCCACTCAGCTATAAAGCATCCAATTCTTAGGGCTTTCACAGACTTTGACTGGTAAAGATGTACCTTAAAAGGGAAAGTCTTAGACTTTCCTGGTGGTCCAGTGGTTAAGATTCCCAACTTCCACTGCAGAGGGTCATGGGTTTGATCCCTGGATCCCTGGTTGGGGAAATTCCACATGCCTTGCAGTGGGGAAAAAAAAAAAAAGAAAATACTCTTGTACAACAGTGCTCCACAAACTTGAAGGGCAAATGAGTTACCTAGTGATCCTGTTAAAGTGCAGATTCGAATTCCTAGGTGATGTTGATGCTCTTGGTCCAAAGATCACACACTTTGAGTAGCAAGGCCATATAATATGTCCCTATATGAAGAGGGGCAAGACACTTCTCTCAAGAACTATAATTGATTCCTTGTATCCACTGCTGTCTTCTTTGTCACTTGTTAACTATGATTTAACTCTTCCTGTTTCATTCAACCATCCCACATTTACAGAGAATCTGCTATTTGTAAACAGAATGCCAGTTAAATTTAAGCAACTTTAGTGTTTTTAAGCTCCAGTCCCTATGCTAGGCTCCTAGGATTTGTGATGATTCAGACTTATTCCTTGGCTTGTCATTCATTTCATTTAACCTTTATTGAGGGTCTACTATGTTCCAGACACTGCTCCAGGAGCTAAAGATTCAGCAGTGAACAAAACAAACAAATCTGTTTATTTTCAAATCTGGGAATATTTGAAAGAAAAACTAAATGATGATAGTAGCAGATTCTAATCTATTGAATAAAATAGGAATTCACAAGTCCACACTGATGTACATAAATAAATAGGAAGTGTGATGAACAGGATATTCACTTAGTCTATATGTACCTGCCCACAAAATACCTGTTAATTACAAAGGGAAAACAATACTGTGGAGAAGTCTGGTTGATACCACTTCAGTTAAGTGATCAAAGTTACTATCAGCAGTAATGGAACAAATTGAAATCGTGTACCAGCTAACATGATATAATGAGAATAGCATCATATCTGTAATATTCCTGCCAAAGATGCATGAACTGAGACTCATAAGTTGGAAACATTAGACAAACCCAGATTGAGAGACATTCTACAAAATAAGTGCCCTATAACTGGCTTTTTAAATTTAAAATTCAAAGTAAAAATAAGAGTGAATAACGTTCTGGGCTGAAGGAAACTACAGAGCTATGATAGCAAAATGCAACATGTGGTTCTGGGTCAGAACTTTTGCTATAAAAACATTACTGGGACAGTAAATGAACTTAAATGGGGCATGATGATTATATGGTAGTAACGCAGCAATGTTAGTTTCCTGATTTTGACACCTGGGTTGTAGTTATTTCTGGTGGCTCAGAGGTAAAGAACCTGCCTGCCAATGCAGGTGATGTGGGTTTGATTTCTGGGTTGAGACGATCCCCTGGAAAGGGAAATGGCAACCCACTCCACTATTCTTGCCTGGGAAATCCTGTGAATAGAGGAGGCTATTGGGCTACAGTCCGCAGAGGGTGCAAAAGAGTCAGACACAACTTAGCAACTAAACAATTGTAGCTACTTAGGGATCGTTGTGGTCTGTAGGAAATATTACATGGTCTTCAGGGTGATGGACATCAGGTTGATAACTTAGTCTGAAAAGATCAGGGCAAAAAATAAGATTCTTTGCACTTTGCCTGCAGTGCTTCGGAAAGTGTGACTGGGTAATTAGAAGGGTGACATGTGCTCGGGCAAAGGGAAGCTAGGGTGTTAAAGGTGATTTGGATCATCTTGGAGGTATGTGTTGCCGGGAAAGAGGATGAGTCTGGGAAGAAGGCAATTTGGAGAACAGAGATAATCTGGTTCTTTCCCTTCAACAGTATTTCCCTTTGGGCAGAAGGGGCCTTGGCCCAGGTCATGCTCAAAGCTCTGTAGGCCATGCTTTGACTCTCATTTTATTCTAATAACTCCCAATAAGGGATGGAGGGAGAGTTGAATCCATAAGAACAAAGGGACATGCCCATAAGATTGGGTTCCTCCTTCCAGTCCACCCCGGAATCCTTGAGCCTTCTGGGCTTCTCCCCTGGTCCATCCTTGCAGGGTTGATTGAGCCACAGGTGTATGCACGCCTAGGCCCAAGAACTGATCATAGCTGTTTACAGGCTTGTGGACCAAGCATAGGGGTTTAAGGACTGATGTCCAGGTGTGTGGATGGAGGACTTGGAGAAATGCTTCTCTCCGCAAGTCACCACATTTAGCTGGAGCTGAAGGATTGCCTATTAGTGAATTCTAAATTTGAACTCGGGCTTTCAGATCTTAGTATTAATAAGACATATTTACACAGTAAACCTATATGCAGGTCAGGAAGCAACAGTTAGAACTGGACATGGAACAACAGACTGGTTGCAAATAGGAAAAGGAGTACGTCAAGGCTGTATATTGTCACCCTGCTTATTTAATTTATATGCAGAGTACATCATGAGAAATGCTGGGCTGGAGGAAGCACAAGCTGGAATCAAGATTGCCAGGAGAAATATCAATAACCTGAGATATGCAGATTACACCCAGTGATGCCATCAGCCATCTCATCCTCTGTCATCCCCCCTCCTCCTGCTGCCCCAATCCCTCCCAGCATCAGAGTCTTTTCAGTGAGTCAACTCTTCAGAATGGGTGGCCAAAAGTACTGGAGTTTCAGCTTTAGCATCATTCCTTCAAAAAAATCCCAGGGCTGATCTCCTTCAGAATGGACTGGTTGGATCTCCTTGCAGTCAAAGGACTCTCAAAGTCTTCTCCAGAGTTTTCTTTAAGCAAAGTAATGTCTCTTTTTCACTCTCCTCTTTCACTTTCATCAAGAGGCTTTTTAGTTCCTCTTCACTTTCTGGTCCCATCACTTTGGAGCCCCAAAAATAGATGGGGAAACAGTTTCCCAGTGTCAGACTTTTCCATTTTTTGACCAGATCCAAAATCATTGCAGATGGTGACTGCAGCCATGAAATTAAAAGACGCATCAAGCTCCTTTTAAGAAGGGTTACTTTCTGACCAACCTAGATAGCAAATTGAAAAGCAGAGACTTTATTTTTGGAGCTCCAAAATCATCCGCAGATAGTCAAGGCCATGGTTTTAAAGAAGTCATGGAAGGATGTGAGAGTTGGACTGTGAAGAAAGCTGAGTGCCAAGAATTGATGCTTTTGAACTGTGGTGTTGAGAAGACTCTTGAGAGTCCCTTGACTGCAAGGAGACCCAACCAGTCCATTCTAAAGGAGATCAGTCCTGGGTGTTCTTTGGAAGGAATGATGCTAAAGCTGAACTGCAGTACTTTGGCCACCTCATGCGAAAGAGTTGACTCATTGGAAAAGACTCTGATGCTGGGAGGGATTGGGGGCAGAAGGAGAAGGGGACGACAGAGGATGAGATGGCTGAATGGCATCACCGACTCGATGGACGTGAGTTTGAACGAACTCCGGGAGTTGGTGATGGACAGGGAGGCCTGCCGTGCTGCAATTCATGGGGTCGCGAAGAGTCGGACACGACTGAGCGACTGAACTGAACTGAGAGATAGACAATACCCTACCTAGATTGTGCAGATGAAGAAATCCCACACCATGCAAGGCTTGTAGACGCGAGCACACTAGCAGCACACAAGGTGTAACGCGCTTGCTGAGTGCTGGGCCAATCAGGTACTGCGAGTTGGAGAAGCTGGCACTGCAAGGTGAGGACGGAGGCCACGCCTCATGGCGGGGTGGGGCGAGGGTGGCGGGGCAGGCGCGCCTAAGAGCTCAGGAAAAGGGCGCTTAGGGGGCGATGTCCTGTGGGGCGGAGCCACGCGTCTTTGCGTGCGCGGGGCGGTATCCGGAGAGACCACGCCTCTTCCGGCCCGCTGCACTTTTACCGCGTGTAGCTGCAGCTGTTTTAACTCCGGGGATTGGCGGCTAGCGAGGCGAGATGGCCTCGGAGGTGTTTCCGAGTGCGAGGTGGCAGTATTGTGGGGAGCCCGACGACAGCCAGAGCGCTCTGCTGGGTAAATACTGCGAAGCTGGAGCAGGTTTTCCTGTAACTTCCTCCCCTTCCGTTCCTGTACCACTACAGCCCTCCACTTCCCACGTCTGTCCAGCCGCATTCCCAGCTGGGCCAGGGCCCCTTATAGGCTCCACTACTCCTTGGGGCTTGGCCAGGACTCTCCTGTCATCTCCTGTCATCTTGTCTCTCTGTTACTACCTCCCAGGTGGATGAGGACATCCCAGTTACGTCCTCACCAGGGCTGGGGCTATATGTATCCAGGACCCCGTCATCCCCTCACCCACCAGGTCTCACACCTGCTCCATTTCCTTCTCCCCATTGGCCAGGGATTCCCTCAGCCTTTCTAGGTTTGGCCGAGGTCTCCTTAGTCAGCCCCACTCCCCTAGTTATTCCTTCCCGTGGAGGCCCGTCCCCAGGGATCCCCTCACGGCTCCAACCCCTCACCAGTCCGTCTTCCCATCTGGACCAGGACGGCTTTGGGTTAGGACCCGGGCTTCCTTGCCATCCCCATTTTCCGAGTCGGTCACTCCCTCCCATTGACGATTAATTTCCTCCCCACCATACTCTGGATTTTTCTGCTCTCATTTCATTCTTATGCTGTAATCTTACAGTCCAGTTCTCCAATGGGAGGCTACAGAATCCAGGCAACATGCGCTTTACCTTGTACAAGAACAACGACTCCACAAACCCCAGGAAGAGGAGTCAGCGGATCCTGGTAAGTGGTGCTATGGCCAGTCACCTCCACTCTGCAGACCTCAGGAGGCCCTTTGGGTGTGGGTTGATGTAGGAAGGAGTGAGAGGAGAAAAGAGGGGGAATAGCAGGTGAACCTTTGAAGAACATTGTGCCCCAGCAGGCTGGGTTGTGGAGACAGGCCCCATTCAGTTTCACACTGGTGGTGAAGTGATGGCTTTTTATTAATTTGTTCAATCAACAAGCATTTATTGAGTCCCCAGTGTGGCCCTGGACTGTAAGCTGCTGGGGAAATAGCTAAGTCAGACCTGGACCCACCCTGAGGGAGCTCATACTATAGAGCAGTGTTTCTAGCCTCGGCACTATTGACATTCTGACCCAGGTATGTTATTCTTTGTTGTGGGGGCTGTCTTGTGCGTCACTGGATGTTTGGTAGCTTCCCTGGCTTCTGCTCACTAGTAGTGCTTCCTAGTTGTGGCCAACAGAATGTCAGACATTCCCAGATATCTGCATTCCCTGCTCTAGAGAGGTGAGAACTGAATATGAGGAACTCATACATAAGGAAACAAAGCTCAGGGTCCCAGGGAGAGAGAGTACAGAGCAGGGCAGAGTGAGCTGAGTCAGTGAAGG
The DNA here is from genome assembly GCF_027580195.1 of Bos mutus. Lineage (NCBI taxonomy): Eukaryota > Metazoa > Chordata > Mammalia > Artiodactyla > Bovidae > Bos > Bos mutus. Next base: position 50,762,219 of record NC_091624.1, on the reverse strand, counting down.
TTTTGCTTGCCAGAATGTCTTCCTGAGGAAGGGTGTATGGGAGCTGAACCCTGAAGGATGGAGGAGGGTTTAACAGCTGAAGTTAGTATTGCAGGTGAAGAGGACAAACATGAGGAGAGGGCAGGGAAGCTTGGCTCTGATTGAGGAATGAATTCACCACCTCCATGGCGCTGAGGGGCTTCCTTGGTGACTAGCTCAGTGGTAAAGAATCTACCTGCCAGTGCAGGAGACGTGAGTTCGATCCCTGAGTCAGGAAGATCTCCTGGAGAAGGAAATGGCAACCCAATCCAGTATTCTTGCCTAGAAAATCCCATGGACAGATGAGCCTAGTGGGCTATAGTCCGTAGGGTTGCAAAAGAGTCGGACACAACTTAGTGACTAAACAACAATAGCAGTGATCCTGAGAGCAGATAAGGAGCAGTCATGATAAAGGTGGGCAGAGAGGTTCAAGAAAGGCTTGGGCTTTAATGTTGCCTGCAGAATCATTTTGTTGCATGCCTCTAAGCTGTGGAAGCCTAGGGCCTGTCTCTGAGTCCTGAGGCGCAGCTCCACCAAGAACTTTCAGACTAGCTAGAAAACAGCACTGCCTGGAACTTTTCAAAAGTCCTCTTGCCTTTCCACCAGGGACACCCCAGACTCACTTAGAGATAGTGGAGCTGGATCCTCTCAAAGAGGCTCTCTTGTCTCATCCACTGCAGTTTTGATTCTAAAGCTTCTGCAAACTTGGAAAAGGGCATCAAGATGTTTACTGTCTTTCAACATTGGTTATAATGGAGCCCTTCCCTCCTCTACATTTTAGGCAGCTGAAACAGACAGACTTTCCTACGTGGGAAACAATTTTGGGACTGGAGCCCTCAAATGCAATACTCTGTGCAGGTAGAGATGGGGAAAGTGATTGTGAGAAGTGGGGATGGTGGTGGTGGTGGCGGCAGCCCTGGCAGCGCTCTTTTCTGACTTTATTTTAGCTGCAGAGGGGGAAATCTAGAGAGGTTTACCAGGTTCCTGTGTTTCTAGACCCAGGACCTTCACATCAGCATGTAGACATTCTTGGAATTGAAAAGTGACTTAACATTTATTTAATTTCCTAAAAACCTCATTCATTTGTAATTTAAAATTTTTTAAAAGTTGAGATGTAATTGACATATAGCATTAGTTTCAGGTGTATGATAAAATGATCAATGTATGTAATGCTGCAAAATGGTCACAACAATGTCTAGTCAACATCCATACAGTTACAATATTTTTTCCTGGGATGAGAACTTTAGAGGCTTACTCTCTTAACATCTTTCAAATATATAATGCAGTATTATAGTCACTGTGCTGAACATTATACCTCCAAGACTTATATATTTTATAACTGGAAGTTTGTGCTTTTTGACCTTCATTAGTTTTGACCACATCATTAACTTGAAATATTGTTTATAACTATCTTGTTCCTAAAGGCAGCCGTCTCCATTATTTTTGGATGTGTGATCAACACACCAAAGTTTGCCAGAAGTCTGCCTTGGAAGTAACTACAATAAAAGGGTTTGGTAGTGTCCAAGGCTCCAGAGTTTCTGTCTAGTTCTGGAAAGATTACTGACTTGGGCAACTCCACCGTTTACTGGCCTCTAGTTTACCTCTTGGTACAATGAAGATTGTTCAGCCTGTTCAGTCTCACCGTCAGGCATTGCATAATGCAGTGTCCCTGTGAAGATATCCATCCGTGAACCACAACCAAGGCCCTTTTAGAGTCATCTCCCCGCTCCCCTACCCCAGCAGCTGATAGAGCTCCAATGAATTTGTTTGTGCTTGAAGCTTTTATCATCTCTTTACAAAGATTTTCTGGTTTAAACTGGTCTTCTCATAATTACCGAAGTTTTGTCTTTGCCTCCATAGAATTTACACATGGAGTAAATTCTAGTGTAGTTATAGATTGTTATATCCCAAAAGGTTTTACCACTACATCAGTGACCCCAAATGTGATTGGCTGTAAGAATCACCTGGTGACTTCCCTGCTCCCCTCCCCCTTTCTCCCCTCATTTCCCTGTGCTTGCAGAGAATACCTGCTGTGGGGGATTATTGTTACTCATGAGTAACACCTTTTAAGCAGAAACAAGATTGTGTAAACAATACCTTTTGAATGATCCATTGTCACTGATACTCCTTCTTTATTCAGGCACTTTGTGGGAATTTTGAACAAGACCTCTGGCCAGATGGAAGTATATGATGCTGAACTGTTCAACATGCAGCCACTGTTTTCAGGTAGGTTCTGGTTATGAAGGCTCAAGGAAAGGCTGAGTGTTTTAGGTTTGCTGGATGCATCAGTTTGACTTGTAAACTACATTTTGTATCTGTTTTTTTTAAAGGTTTTTTTTTTTCATTTGACAAAGTTTTAAAAGTGCTTTTACTCAACAAATATTTATTGATGACCTACTGTGCCCCAGGCACAAGTTAGGGGCTGTAAATATAGCAAAACAGGCACAGATTCTATCCCTACAATGTTTACAGACTGAAGATCAAAATCTAATCTTAGTTTAAGCAAGTTGAGCAATGATCAGAGCAGAGTAATGGAGGGCATGTCCGATACTCTTTTTCATTGAGGGCTTTTCTTAATTCTTAATGGGTCTAGTTGGGGTAGAGGTTTTAGAATCTCTGGTAGGTTGTAGAAGTTGCTTATAGGTTGGACAAAGGTTGATGCAGAGTCTGTACACTTTGTAATGTGGGAAGAGATCTATTTTTTCTCTAACCCACTGGGAGAAGTTGCAATACCTCTCTTCTCGGGCATTTTAGAATGTATTGGGCTAGAGTGGGATCTTTGAAAATGATAGATAAGATGGTCAAACTCAAGGGGCTCCTGTTTCTAAATCTTAAATACTGAGAACCATGGTTGGGGAGGGAATTAGATAAGGATTATTAGGATCATTGTGAATCCGCTTCAGAGGCATTAGTTCTAATAACTTCATTCTGGCAAAGCAGTGATCTTAGTCTTTCTTGTAAAGAACCAGAAGTACTTCTGAGAAACATACATAATATACGAGAAATATGAGATTTTACATATAATTTTAAAGGGCTCTTGCATCCCAGAGGTCATCCTGTGAATTTCCTAGGGGTCCATAGTCTGTAGGTGAAGAATTTCCTGCTTTGCAAACAAATAAAACAACATATAAATTATTCTCCAAATGCTCTTTTAACTTCCAATGAACAAAGAAAATTGTTCATTAATTTGTTATATAAACACATTTGTAAATATTGGTTAATTCTAACTAGCGTATATAAAAAATACACACACATTTGTTGGGTCCTTACTATGCTCTGGGCACTGTTCTAAGCACTTTCAATGCATTATATCGCTTACTTCACTTGTTAATCAATGATGAACCTGGAACAGAAGTTAAATGACTTTGGCAGGAACATACTGCTGTTATAAGTAAGAGACCTGGGATTTAAATGCAGGCAAGGTCACTTCAGAGCTTATGCTCCTGTCCACTAGATTATTGCCCCTTATATGAATACTTTGTGGGAGATCAGAGAGCTTCATGTAAAATAATACATACCTCATGTTTATGCCTACTTTTAGGTCTTAAAATTTAAAAAAAAATTTTTTTTTTATTGAAGCATAGTTGATTTCTAGTATTTTGTTAGTTTCAGGTGTATGGCATATGATATATATATATTTTTTTGGCAGATGATATTTCAATATAGATTATTACAAGCTATTGGGTACACTTCCCTGTGTTATACAGTAAATACATGTTGCTTATCTATTTTATGTATAGTAGTTTATATCTATTAATGCCGTACTCCTAATTTGTACCTTCCCCACATCCAGGGGCTGGCTGGCTCAGATCATGTGCCAGGCTGTGGTGTGGAGAGCCCATGCAAACCTTCCTTTCCTTTCACACTGCCTTTGAGGGGCAGTGGTGGGGGTCCCAACCCTACTACCTGGTTACCTGGAAATCTTTCTTCTGCCAATTTTCAGTTAATTTTCCATGATAACTGTTCCACATATAGATGTATTTTTGATGTATTTGTCAACGGGAGGTGAGCCCCATGTCCTCTTCCTCCTCCTCAGCCTTCCTGATCCCTCCTACTCATCTCTTTTACAAGAAGGGCAAACCTATATACTGGAAAGAGCACAGGACTTAGTTTCTAATCCCATCTCTGCGTTGAGGCCTCATGTTTCCTTGGATCCCTTCACTTGATTCCATAGTTATTCTCCAGATCCTCTACCTGTATACTGAAGCTTCATATTGAGTGTTCATAGTACACATGCATGTTAAGCTCTGGGAAGTCCTGGAGTAGAGAAATCTGGTTTTCTTAGATTAACTGTTAACCAAATATTAAACACTCTTACTGTCTGTAGGCAATGGAGAAGGCAATGGCACCCCACTCCAGTACTCTTGCCTGGAAAATCCCATGGATGGAGTAGCCTGGTAGGCTACAGTCCGTGGGGTCGCTAAGAGTTGGACACAACTGAGCGTCTTCACTTTCACTTTCACTTTTCATGCATTGGAGAAGGAAATGGCAACCTACTCTAGTGTTCTTGCCTGGAGAATCCCAGGGACGAGGGAGCCTGGTGGGCTGCCGTCTATGGGGTCGCACAGAGTCGGACACAACTGAAGCGACTTGGCAGCTGTCTGCAGGCAAACTTAACAGTTTGCTTTTTTTATTTGTTTTATGTTTTGTAGATGAATCAGTTGAGAGTGAATCAATACCGGAGAGTCAAGCCAAATCTTTCAGAGAAAAGGTGAGTGTGACAGAGCTAAGATGTGAGGCCTAAAGTGAGTTCCTTCCAGGCCTTGAATTTCTCCATCAGTAATATAAAAATGCACAGTTCTCCCTGGGTGCTCCCAGTTCATTCAGTCTGTGGCTCTCTGGACAGTTACCTACCTGCAGAGGCCTCTGTGGCCTCACAGGGAGCAGATGCTGTATCTGGGGCAGCTGTGCACAGGTCTGTGCCAGCATCTGGAACTGGTTCTCTACTGGGCTGTTGCTACAGGTGTAGCATAGCACTTATTTTCAGGATTTAATCCAAGTTTCAGAAAGTACTGGTTATAGCCTGGAAACTTCACATCAAGGCAAAGTAAACTTTAGGATTGTCAATGTAATAGTTTTGTACAGGCTCATCTCATCCTAGGATGGCAGACTGATTGGATCTTCAGGACTGCCTGGAGCACTGTATGGAGAAGGGTGTGAGGCTGTCTGCAGGCTCAGAGGGGGAATGAGTGATCTGTTAGCAGTGTCTGTTGTGGGTATAGGATTGGAAAACGGTGAGCTGTGTGCCCCAGATTTACTGACACTAATTCTAGTCAAGTCTTTTCATTTTACAGATGGAAACACTGTTGATTTATAAATAGCTCATTATAGTTTATAAAACAAGCACTTCAGATCTCTTACTATCTTTCGGTTCTTACAACAAGCCTATGAGGTAGTTAGGTATGAGTCAGCCCAGTTACGGAGAAGGTGATGGCATCCCACTCCAGTACTCGTGCCTGGAAAATCCTATGGATGGAGGAGCCTGGAAGGCTGCAGTCCATGGGGTCGCTGAGGGTCAGACACGACTGAGCGACTTCGCTTTCACTTTTCACTTTCATGCATTGGAGAAGGAAATGGCAACCCACTCCAGTGTTCTTGCCTGGAGAATCCCAGGGACGGAGGAGCCTGGTGGGCTGCCGTCTATGGGATCACACAGAGTCGGACATGACTGAAGTGACTTAGCAGCAGTAGCAGCAGCCCAGTTTACAGGTGTGATATTGATGGCTCAGAGAAGCTGAGAGTTTCCCCTTAGTCACACAGCTAGGAGTAGCAGTGCTCAGCCTGTCTCTAGTGACCAAATTTGTCTTTGGCACAGATGGATTCTTGCATTGAAGCCTTCGGTACCACCAAACAGAAGCGAGCTCTGAACTCCAGGAGAATGAACAAAGTTGGCAGTGAATCTTTGAATCGTGCAGTGGCTAAAGCTGCAGAGAATATAATCGATACAAAGGGTGTGACTGGTAAGCAGCTGAAACTTGGGGTTAGAGGCTGCTCCTAGAGACAGCTGTCCCTTCTCTTGAGATCCTTTACCTGCCTCACAGATGGACATGATGGGAGTTAGGGCTGTATTCCTTCCTGCTTCTCCCTGAAGGCCTTCTTTGAAATAGACTCTGGGAATTATAAGAAACAGCTGACATGGCCCGCCCTCAGTGAGCTCAGTCAAGTAGTTTTCCTATTAAAATGAAATTTTAGGAAATTTTAGAAAACCTTTCCATACCCTATGATTATATAAATATTTTCTTTCACTCCTTTCACAGTTTTACTTTTTACTTTTACATCTTAATGACCTTTTTTTTTGGTCTATGGTACAAACCTCATTTTATCTTTTCCAAATGATTAGCGAGTTGTCCCCAACTTCATCTTTTCCTTGTGTAAAAAATGATTTAAAAAGTCATCTTTATCATTTTACCACATTCTTAATTGGGTTCTGTCTCAGCATTCTGACTGGCTGTTCGTGTAGCAGCATATGGTCCTTCTAATTATAGTAGCTTCGACATCCAGTTTATTGTCTGATGGGGCAACTTCATCCTTATCGTTCACAAATGTACGCTGTTGTAGCATACTTTTTCTTCCAGATGATCTTAAGAATTATTTTGTTAAATTCTCTCAAAATACATTTGGGATTAATACGGGGAAAATCAGCATCTTTATAATGTTTTCCCATTTAGAAACATAGAAATATGTCTCCATATGGTCAAAGATACAGTTTAATGTCTTAAGTAAATTTTTCAATTTTTTTATTCAGTTTATTCTCAGCTATTAACAGTAAACTTAATAGCTGAAGACATTTAAAAAGAAAAAAAAATTCACCCATTTTCGTATCGTTCTACAAGACCAGCTGTTATAGTTTTCCTCTCTCTTGTCTGTGTGCATACTTAATTCAGATTTGGTTATTCCTGTATGATAGTTACAATTTTATAATTTGATCTTTCTCTTTCACTCACAATACGTGAAGAAGTTCAGATGAGGGGGTTCTGGGCCGATGATAATCTCAAGTGCACAGGTTGCGGAGAGCATTGGGGAACCCAAAGCTAAGCAGGGTGACACTGATGCTGACTCTTCCTTTACTGAAAAGCCCTGGTCAGTGACGCCATCCACGATGACTTGCAGGATGACTCTGTCTGTCTCCCTCCCTGCCACGCCGATGCAGCCAAGCCTGAAGACGTGTATAAGTTTGAAGACCGTATCCTTCTTGCAGTAGAAGCGCCACCTCATTTCCCAAGTAGGGATGTGCGCATGGCAGTGCCATGGCCGGGCTCTCTGAGGATGTTGGTGGTCCTGTGATGCTCACAAAAGCTCGCCCCAGATGCTTGCCGTCACCCCAGCACTGTTGCTGGGAAGTCAGCGAGGCTTCCCCAGTAGCTGAGGACAAACCCATCCCTCAGCAAAATGCCCACAGCTTGGCTCAGTGGGTGGGGCTCACTCTCCACAAAGAATCAAAATATGACTTTTAAGTTGGCCAGTGCCCAGAGTCTAGGCTAGGCCGATTTTATAAAAGGAAAGGTTAGAATGTAGAGTTTCCATACTTGTGATTCTACTCAGATGGAAGATGCCTGCAGCAGCTTTGTGATAAGAGAAGACAGAAAAGTCCAGGCAGACCATGAGCTTAGGCTGGGAGTCAGGAGAACTGAGTCCCAAAAGCTCTGCCCAAACATACTGTGTTATCACCCCCTCTCAGCCTCAGTTTTCCATTTCTAAGATGAGGCTGTTACAACATGATCTAGCTAGTTGATGTTTCCACTTTGCTTGGGTTTTTCTTGACCTGTAACTAGTTCTTTCCCCTGTGGAGTATGACGCTCTTCAGAGCCCATCTGAAGCGTTCAGGAATGTCACCTCAGAAGAAATACTGAAGATGATTGAAGAGAACAGGTATCGCACTTGGGCGGATGGAGAGTCTGGGTTGTGGTGTTGGGACACACACTTACTGTAGTCAGACATGAAGGAGACCTCGGGTGTCAGTCAGCGAGGACATCTGTCTCTTCAGCATTTGGACATGAATGAGCTAGTGTTTGCTCCAGTGTTTGGGCTCCTAGGCCTATTGCCCCGAGGCTGCGGGTGGCATTCAAGGGAGAGCATTGGCCTCTGAGTGCAGGGATCGTGTGGCTGGGCAGAGGGTGGGGAGGCCTTGTAGGTTGGGGCTGAGAACTGGAGCTGACCTGTATTCCCCCTACAGTGTTACACCAGGTCCAAGGGCTGGCCTGGGAGTAGGTGCCTGCTGAAGTGATAGTTTATCTGTGGTGATGTGTTGAGTGAGCTTTTCTAAAGTTAAATTATATATATTATTCATTTATTGGTTTTTTATTGTTTATTATTTTTGGCTGTGCTGGGTCTTCATCACTGTGCAGGCTTTCTCTAGGTGTGGTGAGCAGGGGCTAATCTAGTTGCGGTCCTCAGGTTTCTTATTGCAGTGACTTTTCTTGTTGCAGAGCAGGGCTCTAGGGCGCCCAGGCTTCAAAAGTTGCTGCACAGTAGTTGGGATGCACGGGCTTAGTTGCCCCAGGGCATGTGGGATCTTCCCAGACCAGGGATCAAACCAGTGTCCTTTGTATAGCAAGATGGATGATTCTTCTTTTTTTTTTTAATTTCTTCTTGTTCTTTCTTTTTTTTTTTTTAATTATTTATTTTTTTGTTGCACCGGGTCTTCATTGTGGCATATGGGATCTCATTCCCTGACCAGGGATCGAACCTGAGCTCCCTGCGTTAGGGAGTCTTAGCCACTGGACCACCAGGGAAGTCCCGCAAGATGGATTCTTAACCAGTGGACAATCAGGGAAGCCCTGAATTATGTTCTTTAAATATAGTATGTTTTAATTAATTCAGAGATGATTGCCTCTACTCCCCTCCCCCTTTTTTTGCCTTTTAAAACAGCTTTTCTTTTATGATGGTAGTGGGGGATATTTTTGCTTTTGAGTTTTTCTTTTAATAATTTTATCCTGAAAAAATGTTGTCAACCCTAGGTTGGTTCCCTAGATATTTGTTTGGAAATTTTACTGGTCAGTGAAATCCAAAGTCTTAGAAAATACATTTTTCCCCCTCTCTCTAAAGATCCAGTTCTAAAAAAAGCTTCATTGATGGTTCTTCATTGTCTTAATGTGATTGTGGCTCAGGGCCAGGTACTGGAATGAGCTCTGGGCTGGGAGTCTAGAGAACTGAGTCCCCATCTTCCTGATGGACTGTGTGGTCTTCCCCTCTCTGAGCCTTAGTTTTCCCATCTGTACAAGGAGGCTGCCATGAGATGACATTGAAGAGCCTTTTATGGCTGCGATTCCATGATCGTGATAGTGGTAGAACAACAGTATGTAAAAATAACAGCCAGCACTGATGGGACTCTTCCCTGTGCCAAGCACCACTTTAATTGCATTGTCTCATTTACTCCACAAAAATCCATAGGGTGAGGGTACTTAATTTAGAGGTAAAGAAACCAAAACAGAGATGTTCAGAAACTTGCCCGAGCCACTGCATGGCAGAGAGGGGATTCAGACCCAGGTAGTTGAGAGCCCATGCTCCAGACCACCACATCAGGAGTGGGCAGCTGTGGCCAGAGTGCTGAGTCTTGGACACTGCCTGTGAATAAAGTTTTATTGGAACATAGCTTCAGTCATTCATTCATGTGTTAATCAGTGGCTGCCTTTGCACTGCAGTGGCAGTGACCATTTGCTCACGAAATGTATATTTACTGTCTAGACCTTTACTCCCCCTGCACTAAATTCACGCTCCTCCTATTATAAGGAGCGGGTGGGATGGCCCTTCCTCAGCTGTTGACTGTATAGCAGGTGTTGGGGGTGCCTACTGGCTGGTCTTACACATTTCCCCTTTTCTCTCCCTTGTTGCAGTCACTGCTCCTTTGTCATAGAAGCCTTGAAGTCTTTGCCATCAAATGAGGAGAGCCGAGACCGCCAGGCGCGGTGCATATGGTACCTGGACGCCCTCATCAAATTTCGAGGGCAGAAAGTGATTAAGCGGAAAAGTAAGTCCATGATAGACTTTTTTTTTTTAATTGAAATACAGTCAATTTACAATGTGTTTCAAGTATACAACAAAGTGATTCAGTTACATATGTATTTATACATATATATATTCTTTTTCAGATTTTCTTCCATTATAGATTATTACAGGATACTGTATATAGTTCCTTGTGCTATACTGTAGGTCCTTGTTATTTTATATATAGTAGTGTGTATCTGTTAGTCCCAAACTCCTAATTTATCCCTCCCTCCCTTGCTTTTCCCCTTTGGTAACCATACGTTTATTTTCTATGTCTATGAGTCTGGTATCATTTTCTTTAGATTCCACATAAAAGTGATATTATATTTGGCTCTCTCTGTCCGGCTTTACTTATTACGATAATCTCTAGGTCCACCCATGTTGCTGCAAAGGGCATCATTTCATACTTTTTTATGGCTGAGTAATATTCCATAGAAATACATATACTACATCTTTATCCATTCATCTGTTGATGGACATTTAGGTTGCTTCTGTGTCTTGGCTATTGTAAGCAGGGATACAATGAACATTGGGGTTTATATATCATGATAGGCATTTTATTCTAGTTATTTCCAGTCTGTTATCTGTCTATAATTATTAGACTAGCTCTAGTGAGAGAAGAAATGGACATGTCTTTCCAGGTCTTCATTTATAACTGTGTAACAGTGGGGTACTGCTGATGTGCTAAGAGAACTCTCCAAGCTCTTTCGTCTGAAAATAGGGTCGAGTTGAATTATATGATTGCTCAGAGCTAACATTCACTACTTCTGTTCTATGTTAGGTAAAGTGTAACATCCAGTCCAATCAAGTGAATGTTCTAGGGGATGGTTAGAAATAGCTCTATGGGGATAAAAGTTGGCCTTGCTTATGAAGGCCTTGGCATGCTGTTGTGTCAGCTCTTTCTGGCTCGTTGGGAAGTCAGTTTCTGCTGGTAGCCCATGTCACCTGTCACCAGGGCATGGGTGTCTGCCACACACTCACAGCCACCCAGAGTTGGAAATCCAGAGAGAGACACCTGTGATTTGAGGCCTAAGGTGTGTACAGTTGTGTTACTGTGACTGGGCACCTGGGGTCTATACAGGAACACCCCATTCTGCCATGCTTCACAGATACCATGATTTTTACAGATTGAAGGTTTGCAGCAACCCTGGGTTGACCAAGTCAGCACCATTTTTCCATTTTTCCAACAGAGTCTGCTTACTTTGTGTCTATGTTTGTGAATTTTTTCACTGTTTGTGAATATTTTCAACTTTTACATTGTTAAATTATGATGGTCTATGATCAATGATCTTTGATGTCACTGCTAGGACACACTGAAGGTTCAGATGATGGCCAGCAATTTTTTAGCAGTAAGGTATCTTTTAATTGAGGTATGGACATTGGTTTTTAATTTTTAATTAATTATTGGACACTTTAAAAAAAAACTTGATATGACTGCACGCTTAGGAGACTACAGTGTACTGTAAACCTAACTTACACGCGTTGGGAAACCACGCAGTTCGTGTGACTTGCTTTATTGTGGTGGTCTCAAGCCAAGCGTGCAGTAACTCTGAGCTGTGCCTGTACCCATGTTTTTCAGTGTCTGCTTAATTCTTATTTTCACATTCCAATCTCCCTTCTTTTCCCTCTCCCTGAGCTTTCTCCACAATCTGTTTCTCTTTCTAACATCTTTGAATCATGTGTCTTTAGGCCTCATTGGAGTCTGGTTTTCTTTCTCGTCACTGCCCTGTCATGAACATCTTTTGTGCACGTATGGTCTGCAGGCGAAACACACCTGAGCCTGTGTTCATTTGAAGGTGGCTGTTCTGTTTCATGGGCCCCTTTTTGTCTTCCTACATGCCTCTGTTTAGTCCAAGGGCCCACTGTTATCCTTGTCTCCCAGCTCATAGGTGAGGTGTGGCCTGAGAGTTTTGAAAGAAAATGATCAAACTCTATTTTGTCTTGTAGGTGCCCTGGGACCCGGAGTCCCCCACATCATCAACACCAAACTACTAAAGCAGTTCACCTGCCTGACCTACAACAACGGCAGGTCAGGGGGCTTGACTTCTTGGCTTTTGCCTATAAAGGACAGAGCAGGATCGGGGGGGAGGGGGGCTTGGATTGCAGTCCATGTTCTGAGTCACTGTGCTGAAGTGGGCACTGCTGCTCAGCAGGGTCTCGGGTAAGTGAGTTTAGGCAGCCCTGTAGTACAGACTGTCCCTCTGGGAGAAGTTCTCATTAAGGCTCTGGGAAGTCCTGCAACAAAGACTACACCAAACACTTTTTCCAGGGACGCCTTCCCAGTGTCCCCAGAACCAGTGTTGTATGGAGAGGTGGTGATGCAGGCAGGGGCAGGCCAGGGGGATGACTTTGGAGAAGCCCCCTAAGCAGCACACCTGGGCCTCCTTCCTGCTGTTTGCTTGCTGTGTCCTGTTCTGACTGCTTGAAGAATCATGGGCAGCCAAGTGTGGAATGACTGTTTTCCCAGCAGCCCTGCTGAGCAGGCTGGGAGGATGGGGATGGTTTGCACCAGGGCAGGCTCCAACTGTGCCTGGGGAAGGTGGAGATGCAGCCTTTTTTGTCCTCCCTGGAGGGACACTGGGATCGGCTCCACTGTGTGTGAAGGCTCGGGCAGTGTGACAGGACGAGGGATGTTGCTCAGATTCCTTTTCCTCTCCCCGAGATGAGAAGACAGTTGAATGCATATGGGAATAGGCTTGGATATTTTCCTTTCCTTTTGGAGAAATCATCTTGGAGTTTAATTTTGTCTCTTTTTTTCTACCACTGATTTGCAGTTTGCGGAACTTAATTTCAGACTCTATGAAGGCAAAGATCACCGCCTATGTGATCGTACTGGCCTTGCACATAAATGGCTTCCAGATTGACCTGACAGTGTTACAGAGGGACCTGAAGCTCAGTGAGAAAAGGTGAGCATGACAGAAGAAAAAGCTCTCTTAGGGAGCCTTGATGTAGTTCTGGTAGTGCTGGAAAGTGTGAGACACTATTGAGGGACCTGGGGACAATCTTTAGATGAATGAATGATTGACTGAATGGACAGGCAACCAGACATTACTGTGTCTTAACTATGCTAGGCACAGTGTCAAATCTGTCATAATTTCTCTTAAGAATCAGTGGAAGAATCTTTGGTTCAGAGAAAGCAGTGACTTTCCCAGGCTCACTCAGACAAGAAGGGGAATAGTCGGGCTTCAGAAATGAGCCTTCCATTCCTGTGTAATTGAGCAGCCTGCAGTCTCCAAGTTGCTGTCACTGGAAAGAGGGATTCTGTATGACTCTGATGGGGTAACCTGGGGGTGGAGGTTGTATAAGAGAACCCCAGTTTCAGCTTAGCAGAAAGCACTCTCAGAGTCAGATGGAAGGAGCTACCAGGGGGTGTGTCTAAGGCAAGGCAGAGCAGGAGTTTGGCAGGGCTATCACATTCACGCTTCTCTGAGCGGACTGGGAAGGCTGGCAGAAGTGGCGACCTTTCCGGCCCTTTCTAGCCTTGGTAGAAGGGATTCAGACTGAGTAGGGAGCATAACCGCCAGGGTGCTGAATCGCAGGGTGTGTTGGCCTTTGTCCGTGATTAAGGAGTATCTGACACCCAAGGACCCTGGTGGTGGTCCAAGAGCGCCTAGGAAAACGCCTTCATCTGGACTCTTCCAGCAGTCTGGAGCAGGATAATTCTGAGGGCTGTGCACACATGGCTTCTCACGGATAGTGAGGTTGAACATTAAAGACAAATAGATTCTTGGAGTCTGTAAAATTCTGGTAAGTGCTTGATCCTTGTTATAGGAAGTAAACAGTTATCAACAGGAGCCAGATAACCTGGTTTTCTATCACTTGTATAGGCCTTTTCTAACCGCTACACATTGACACGGGAATCTGATGGCTGTCAGCGATCTTGTCAGTCCCTGCTCGGAGCTTTGCTCCTGTGTCCACCTTTGGGATTCTGTCTTTGAGGCTTGGAGCACAAATGTGCCACCCCCTCCTGCCTGCCAAGCTTCCCTGAGCATCGCATTGAGGAGACTCTCCCTTGTTTTATGTGTTTGTTCCTTAGGATGATGGAGATAGCGAAAGCCATGAGGCTGAAGATCTCCAAAAGAAAGGTTTCTCTGGCAGCGGGTGGGGAGGAGGAGCACAGACTGGGCACTCTGTCCATCCCGCTGCCTCCAGCCCAGTCCTTGGACCGTCAGTCAAAGCGAAGGAAAATGACCTAGAGGTGTGCGTTCCCAGACACAACATTTTGTCCACTCCTTCTGTTCATTTGCATTTTTATTTTTAAAGAAAGAGGGTTAAAGAAGAAGCCTTGCTTTGGCACGGGCATGAAGCCAGATGCCAGCACCTCAGTTGTGCTGGTCTGAAGCAGAAACATAAAGCAAGGCCCTGTTGGACTCTCTGTCTCTGCTTTGGTGTCACTGTGACTATAAATGGCAGATGGTTCATGTGTGGGATGTGGGAGGGTCGGAGGCAAAAGATCTCACAGGCTGAACCTTGAGCCACATCTAATGGATAAAGGTTAACATTAAGAGAAATGTGAAATGCTGTGCTTAGGTCTGGAAGGACCAGCGGCGTCCATGGTGAGGACAAAGCCCAGCAGGGCTGGGAGAGGAGGCTTCAAGTCACCAGTGTAATGGGGTTGCCCAAACAGGCTAATTTAGTTCGGGCTACTGAAAAAAGGCAGAACCAAATCAGAGGAAGTGATTAAATCAGTTGTTCAGCTTGGCTCAGGCCACACACAGGGCAGGGGTGAGCTCTGAAAGCCAGTGAATTGGTCAGAGCTCAGTACAGAAAACAAATGGTCCTAGATGTTCTTAAGGAGAAAGGAGTTTAACACATGGATAAAATGGTACAAAATTGTTAAAAAGTTGCAGGAGCTGGTGTCGGGAAGCTGCTGCTAGAACTGCTGAGTTCAAGAACACAGCTTGGGTGGCCAGCCAGGCATGAAGAAGCCACTTGAATTCATGAAGCTTCTTGAATTCAGCTGCTTCCGAAATTCATGAAGCTGGTAACTTGAAACTGGAATGCTGGTTCAGCCACCCATACTTTCAGTATCCAGGCTTCCACCTCCTGGCTTGTCAGCATGGACAGCCCAAAGATCAAGAGGCTGGCCGCCTACCTTGCTTCCTTCCTCTGTGAGTACACGTGTAGGGATCTCATTTCGTCCAGAATCCTAGCAGTGAGGGTGTCTTAGAAATAGGTTTCAGCTCTCCAGCCTCTAGTTACAGGAAGCCATACCAGAAGCAGATGGGAAGGGATGCTTACTGCCACTCATCTTATCTGCCAGGGGAATATGGAGAAGTGGTGTCCAGAGGGTTGCTGTGAGGAACGGGACTGTGACACAAAGTCTCAAGTATATGGCTGATGCTCAGACTCAGCTCTTCAAGGTTCTCCTGAGGCAGTGGGAGCAGTGCAGTATGTGGGGCTCATGCTGGGGCCGGGGACAGTGGAAGAAGGAAGAGAGAACCCACCTCTCTCTGAAAATGAGAAAGGAAGATGTTTACACAGCAGCTGGGCCATCTGTTAGGGAAGACATAGTAGAAATGGGCCTTGGATGATTCATTCAGGGCATGTGATCCTTGTATTTCTTCGATTACTGGGGTGCGGCTGTCAGAGTCACTTCTAACACATGACCAGGCCTGAAATGCCCATTTTCCATGTTCTTGTCTGGCTTGTCCCCATTTGTGTCTGATCCTGGGAAGCGGGCACTTCCCTCCAGCAGAGGTGTGAGCAGGAAATCTAAATGCCTGTTATTTTTCTTTATCTAAGCTGTTGCAAAAATCAGGTATGTGACTCTGCATCAGAAAAAATAATAATCCTGATTTGACTTTGGGAAAAGAATCCCTAGTGTGTTTGCGGGTGTCATCATGAATACGTTTAGATTCTGATGGTTTTGACACCTCAAGGCTTAATTTCCAGCAGTGATTAGATCACAGCATATGACTGGCCTCTGAGCAGCCTCTGTCCTCATTGGGGAAGCAGGCACCGTGTGGGTCACTTCCGTCACTCACACCGAGGGGTGGTGTGGATGGGGAAAGGCCTTGAGTGGTAAGTATACTGCTGACCCTTGAAAACATGGATATGAACTGCTTGGGTCCACTTAGACGTGGATTTTTTCCAGTAGTAAACACTACAGCACCACATGAGTGGTTGGTTGAACCTGCAGATGTGGAACCACAGATACAGGGGCTGGCCTGAATCATATGTGGATTTTGCAGTTGTGTGGAGGGTCGGTGCCCCTAACCTCTTGCGTTGTTCAGGGGTCAGCTGTATACTTGTCCTGGGTGACAACAGGTGTACTTCACTAAGTGTAGGTGATGCGGTCCCAAGAGACTGAAAAGCCAGTTTTCACACATCAAAGGGTTTGTGGATCAGAAGGCTCAAAAGGGGGCCCTTTCCAACAGGTCTCGAGAGAGGGCGCCTAGCACAGTGCCCAGTATATAAACAGCAGTGTCCGGAGTGAGCCAGAGTCCATGAGTGGCACCTTCTTTCCTTGGCAGAGCTATCTGGCAGTACACACTTGTAGAATAATGGGATTGTACTAGGTTTTTCCTGGCTCTGAAACCCCACTTATTTACTAATGCATTCCCAGAGGATTCCTTGATCCCACCAAGTTACTTGTCATAATCGCTTGATGATCTCTTTGAAGAAAAACAGACTGTGGGCTAGAGGCTTACACCCTTAATAAGATTTGCAGTTTGTGGAATAACTTATAGAATGTTAACAGAATGAAGTCTTTTCCTTGGAGGGAAGTGGCCCTGACCTGCTGACACTGTTGACAGTAATGAGATCAAAGAAGGAATATTTAACATCCTTGCAGAGGACTCAACATAAAAAAAACTAATTAGGTAAAAATTTTTAAAGCATCTTCTTTTAAGAACTTTATTTTTATATAATGTCATACTTAGAAAGTTGCAAGAATAATTACAGTCATATACAGAGAACTCCTGTATATCCTTTACCCAGGCGCTCCAACTGTTTATGCGTCATCCTATTTATTATTTGCTTTGTGCACTTATATATTTCCTTTTGAACCATTTGGGACAGTTTGAGAAAAGCGCCCTTTTTATCTTAAGTACTTCAGTGTGTATATCCTAAGAATAATGAGGCCTTTCTCTTCCATAAGCGCATTACACTTACCAAAAGCAGGAACTCGGATCTGGCCCACAGCTCATACTCACGTTTTGTCCATCACACTTCATTGGTCTTATTTCATCTGAAGCAATTCCTCAGTCTTTGCCGTTCCTAACCTTGACATTTTGAAGAGTAAATTAGCCATCTTGCAGAGTATCCCTCAACTTGGGTTTACCTGGCATGTCCTTATGATTAGATTCAGGATATACATTTTCGGCAGGGAATTTACAGACGTGTTGCTCTGCTCCATACGCATCACAGTCAGCATGTGATGTTGGTTTGTCTTTAAGTTTATAATCTCTCCACTTTGGAGTTACTACTTTTCTTTTTGTAGTTAATTTTTGGAGAAATACTTTAAGCCTCTAAATATCCTGTTCCCCATCTAATTATCACCCATGAGTTTTAGCCTGGATTGATCATTTTTGCTGAATGAAGTACCATGAAGGCTACAAAATGACAAGTGATATTCTCACTCCCATAGTTTCTTACACATTTACTGTTGGCATTCTGTTGTTAAGGAGAAGCTTTCTTTTCTCTTACATTAAAAATTTTTTTTGTTCATTTAGTATGGACTCATGGATTATCCTGTGAACAGTTACCAATTATTTTGATGCTCAGATTGTACCACATTTGGCCAATCTGAGTTCCTTCAAGCTAGCTCTTGTATACCTGTCTTTTTAAGGATACTTCACAAGATATTCTAGCCGCCTTGTACTTTCCTGCTCTGGTCCTGGATCTGGAATCAGCTTTTTATCCAAGGAGCCTGGGTAGATGACATGAATGATTGGCCCAGACTAAGAAGTGAAATGCCATACTGACAATCAAAACAGATGGCATCTTTGGCTGCAGTCAGGCAAAAACTGGTTTCTAAGCAGGGGTGACAGGTCACTCAGACTGTACTAGAAGGCCAGGCTAGGCTTGACTTCCATTTAAAAGGATGATCACAGTGAATGGGCCCAATGCAGTGGCCATAACTGCACCCTGTGAAGTTCTAGACAGGAAGGGAGAAGGAACTAGTGGAATGAGGGTGTTCCTACTGGGAGACTACCCAAGGTTGGAATAAGCCCAGCAGGCGCCAGGTGAGTCCACCATGAAGACTGGTCAGAGAAGAAACTGTGCTATTGGAAGGAGAGGGAAGAAGGTGGGCCCAGTGATGTTACTGGACGGGTGTCAGCTCATGTGCTGTTCCAAGACCCAACTCTGGCTCTTGTCTGGTCTGGCCACAGCATGCCCACCATTCACTATAGCCAGGACCTCCTCTGACTACAGGGAGCAGTGGCCTCAACAGGACTGGGAGGCCTCGGTGATGAAGCTGTATTGGTTTTTTTTAAAGTATGGTTGATCTACAATGTTTTAGGTGTACAGCAAAGTGATTCAGTTATACATATGTATCTATATCTGCTGCTGCTGCTACTGCTACTGCTAAGTTGCTTCAGTCGTGTCTGACTCTGTGCGACCCCATAGACGGCAGCCCACCAGGCTTCCCCATCCCTGGCAAGAACACTGGAGTGGGTTGCCATTTCCTTCTCCAATGCATGAAAGTGAAAAGTGAAAGTGAAGTCGCTCAGTCGTGTCCGACTCCTAGCGACCCCATGGACTGCAGCCTACCAGGCTCCTCTGTCCATGGGATTTTCCAGGCAAGAGTACTGGAGTGGGGTGCCATTGCCTTCTCCAATATCTATATCTAGCTATCTTTTTCAGATTCTTCTCTTAGTTATTACAAGATATGAATACTGTTTCCTGTGCTATTCAGTAGGTTCCTGTTGTTTATTTTATATGTCATAGTGTGTATCTGTTATTCCGAAATTCCTAATTTATCCCCTCCCCCCATATTGGTCTTTGTTGTGCTTATACACTCCCATCGGCAGGCATCAACATTGAGCCTGACTGGCCAGCAGGGAAGTCTAGGGAGGCCGCAGGGTAAGCTGCTTGGGTGGGGAACAGCCAAGACCTGTGAGGTCCACACAAGGGTTAAACCTTCAACTGTGGCAAGGCACCCTCGGGAGGAGACTTAGCTGCTGCAGACAAGCAAGCAACCCCAGGGAAGCACAGCTGCCTTAGAGAACCCTATCTTCTGATCCATGATTTCTGTACATAAGAGCTGGGACATACCTCCTGAGGTGCAAGACAGGACTCCCAAACTCTGTGTCTTCCTTAAGCTTTCCAAGACCCGCCCGGGCCACTGAAGTGGATCTTCCAGATGCTTCCCCAGCCACGGAAAAGCCAAGATAGGATGGGTGGCCGGTGTTCCACTTATGCCTCCAGATGACTTGGCAGAACATGGGCACTGTATGTGTGTGTGTCCTGGCTGTTCCTGTTATGGAAGCCCTAGGTTAACAGCCTTACCCACACCTCTTCTGCATACAGCCTCTTAACGTTTGGTAGGGAACCTGCTGCTAAGTCACTTCAGTCGTGTCCGACTCTGTGCGACCCCATAGATGGCAGCCCACCAGGCTCCCCCGTCCCTGGGATTCTCCAGGCAAGAACACTGGAGTGGGTTACCATTTCCTTCTCCAATGCATGAAAGTGAAAAGTGAAAGTGAAGTCGCCCAGTCGTGTCCGACCCTCAGCGACCCCATGGACTGTAGCCTTCCAGGCTCCTCCGTCCATGGGATTTTCTCCGGGTAGGGAAACTACTGAGCCTTAACAGGCATCACCATTCAGAACACAGTTCCCTCTGGGGAGAGCAATCAAGATGGTGAAGTAGTACGATGTGAAGCTCACCTCCTCCCACTAATACATCAAAAATATACCCACATGTGGGATAGTTCTCACCAAACATCTATTGAGCCCTGGCAGAAGACCTCAGACCCCTGAAAGAGCAAGAAAATCTCCACGTAACAGTAGGATGAAAGAAAAGGGGGGAGGGGAAGGAATCCAGATTGTACCTGTGCTCTTGGAAGGAAGCTGTGAAAGAGGAAAGGTTCCCCCACCCTGAAGTCCCTTCACCAGCAGAGATCAGCCAGAATATAAAGGAGCTTCAGAGCCTCTGAGGAGAGCACAGCCATCAGTCTGCAGCTGCTAGAACAGATAAAGACCCGTATAGACGGTCAGTGCTATGGGTGTGCACTCCCCAGCCTGATAGGTGTCCACTGGAGTTCATGTCCACAGTCCAGGCGGGGGCTGGGTGCAGAAGCTTAGGCTTCGGAGATTAGACTCCATGAGAGGACCGAGGTGAACTTCGTGCAAACAGCCTGAAGGGGTTGGGGTCTGGTAGCACCGCACCTGAGGGTGTACTCAGAGGATGCCTGGGCCACCTTAGAGGGCAGGCACCATTGTGTGGGCAGTGAGTGAGGGGAGGAGTGAAACCCACTGTTACAGCCTTTATCACTGCATCAGCTCTCAGGCAGCAAGACACCATCCAAAAGAACAAGATCTGTCACCAACTTTGAAAGCTGCTGCCCCTTGGATGCAGGAGTCATCTCTAGTGGCTGACTCGGCCCTTCTGGGTTCCAGGAGACATTTCTCCAAAGAAGAGATACAGATGGCCAATAGACATGTGAAAAGATGCTCAACATTGCTAATTACTAGGGAAATGCAGATGAAAGCTATGAGGTACCACCTCACACTGGTCAGTATTCCATTCCTCATAAAACTAAAAACAATTACCGTATGACCCAGCAATCCCATTCCTGGGCATATATCCAGACAAAACGAATCCAAAAAGATATGTGCACCCCTTTGTTCATAGCAGCACTATTCACGATAGCCAAGACATGGAAGCAACCTAAATGTCCAGTGACAGATGAATGGATCAAGATGTGCATATATACAATGGAATACTATTCAGCCATAAAAGAACAAAATGAGGCCATTTGCAGCAACATGAACGGACCTTGATTGAGATTATCAAGTGAAGTCAGAGAAAGACAAATACCCTAAGATATCACTTATATGTGGAATTTAAAATATGAAAAACGAAGGCTATAGGTCCCTCAGTCGTATCCAACTCTTTTCAACCCCATGGGCTGTAGCCCACCAGGTTCCGGTGTCCATGAATTCTCCATACAAGAGTAATGGAGTGGTTAGACATTCCCTTCTCCAGGGGATCTTCCTGACCCGGGGATCGAACCTGGGTCTCCTGAATTACAGGCAGATTCTTCATTGTCTGAGCCACAAGGGAAACACCTTATGACAAAACGAACCTATCTACAAAACAGAAACAGACTCATGGACATAAACTCTCAGCCATAAAAATAATGAAATTTTGCCATTTGTAACAAGGATGAATTTGGAGGGTATCATGCTTAGTGAAATAAGTCAGAGAAAGACAAATGCTATATGATAGCACTTATATGTGGAACCTAAAAAATAAACTAGTGAATATAACAAGAAACATACTCTTAGATCTAGAGAACAAAGTAGTGGTTACCAGTGGGAGATGGTGAAGGACCGGGAAGCCTGGCGTGCTGCAGTCCATGGGGTCGCAAAGAGTCTGACATGACTGAGCGACTGAACAAGTGGGAGAGGGAAGGGGGAGAAAGGTAAGGGTAGGCGATTAAGAGGTACAAACTACTATTAATAAACTACAAGGAGAATAAACTACAGGATATTGTACAGCACAGGGAATATAGCTACTATTCTATAAATGGAGTATAACCTTTAAAAATTATGAACCACTATGCTGTACACCTGAAACATACATCCACTACACCTCAGTTAAGAATATTTAAGAGAAAAATTCTAAAACTATCCTAAAAAATAAAAGTCTTAATTAAAAGAGCACTTAAATACTAATTACTGGCTTTCTACCCAAGTTATGTGTAGATGCTAAATGAGTAAAATTGGGGAAAACGTGGTCATGGATCTGAAATCCCTTTGCAGACCATCAGGTCATCCACACCAGGGACTTCACTGTTGCTCTTCAGAAAGCACATGGGGCAGGCGGCCTGCACCACGGTCCCTGACCTGTGAGGACACAGACGTTAAAACCTGGGATCCTGTGGGAACAAGCTGAATGGACATGATGGCCCTGGTCTCCCGCCTCCTTCAGTGGAAGCTGTGGTACCTCTGGGAGGCAGAAAGGTGATGGGCCTGCATCCAGTGCTCAGGACCCCCAGTAGATACCCAGACCAAGGAAAGTACCCCCCAAAGTGCCTCTTAAAATATAGAACTTTATTTTGGTTGCTGAGATTTTCACAAGCACTTGGTTCACAGAAAAGTCATTTGTTACAAAATAATAAAAGGCAGCATTTTGTACAGCGACTCACACTGGGGCCACAGATAAGTGCAAAGAACAGTGCTGGGGAGTGGAGGGACCCACGCTCTTGTGCCCCAAGTCCTCAGGGAGGAGACTGAGCCCCCGACTCCCTCTAGCCACACCCTACCCGACCTGGGAGAACAGCACCAGGGGCCTGGCAGAACCTGCCTGGGACGCCAGCTGTGGGCGTACAACCATGACCTTACCAGGCTGGTGAGGTGCCGCATGAAAGGCCAGGTTGGCGGGGGAATGTTTAGGTTGAGCCAAGCCTGTCAGGCTCCCTTCCTTGAATAGTGGGTCTGAGACCGCCTGGCTCTGGAACCTTCACACATTCACAGTTGAGCTTAGCAGAGCCTTCCTGTCCCTCTCCTCAAGCTACTAACCCTCCCCCTACCCTGGGCTGGGGACACAGGCGGTGACCTTCATGGAGCTTACAGGTGAGTCAGTGGACAGGGATGGACCTGGGTAATTTCTAAGCAAGACAGAGTGTACCCTGTGGGGGCAGAGGAGGCTCAGAGGGCAGAGCGCTGCCATTCGCATGGCATGTTGAGCCTGGAAGGATGGGTGGGACCTGGGTGTGCATAGCTGGCGAGGAGGGCACGCCCAAAGGTAAGGAGAGTGTGAGCCAAGGCACAGAGTGGGAAACCATGGTAGGGTCTGTAAAGGCAGGTAGCTGGTCATCCATGAGAATGTGGACACAGACGGGGCCCCAAGCACCTCCATCTCCACCTGTCTGGTGCCCAGCAGGGGCGGCTGGTCTGGGTGTGCTTGTGGGATTCGAATCCTCCCTGTGCTGCAGGCACTGAGTCAACTATGTCCTGAGTCTGGGGGCAACTAGAGGGTGGAGCAGTCAGGTGAGTCCTTGCACTGCCCAGCCCTCACCTGCACACCTAACCACTTGAGGGAAGCCTTCTCCACACGCCCTTCCTGCTTTCCCAGTTGTCCCTGGGGCAGCCTGCCAAGAGAGGCTCCTTATCTCAAGCCCCTACTCCTTCAAGGTCCACATCCAAGAGAACTGTGTCCTTAAGGAAACCAAACCTCCAGCCTCCCTCACAGCAGAGTGGGTGTTGCAATGTCCCTGGAGAGTCAAGGTGAGGGCTAGGAAAGGGGATGACTCGGGGGCTCTTTCCATCTCACTGGAATCACTTCTGTCCCTTAAAAGTAAATTCGTTCTTCCCTGAGAAGATTCTGGGTTTGGTGTGTATAGTTCCCTGTAACTCAAACAGAAAACCCTGGCCAAGGTTTCAGAATCAATTTCCCCAACTCTTCATCACCTCTACAAGAGCTCGAGGGACTAGAAACCCACCAACTTCTGTTCCCTTTTTCTCCTTGAAAAGTAATTCCACGGTTGGGGAACTAAGATCCTGCAAGCAGCACGCATGGCACAGCCAAAAATACCAACCAACCAAACCAACACAAAACCCAAGCTCCTTCCTGCTGTGGGCTGTGGAGCCAAAGGGCTTTGGAGGTGCCTTGTTCTCAGTCCCCAGAAGACTTGAGAGCCTGCTTTTCAGGGCGGAGGAGATAAGATGAGCAGGAGCCTTCACAAGTGCTACTTCTTCCCTCCATGAAGGCTGCAACCTCTTGGCCCGGCAGGGCCCAAGCCTGACAGCAGGGTATGTGCCTGCTTCCTGGCAGGTCTTCCTGGCAGGGTCTTCGGATGCCCCCTAGCTGCCTCCTTCTGCAGCTCTCCATTCTTACAAGATGGTGCAGAAGATGCTGCGTTTGCTGTGGTAACCACCTTCCACATGGGCTGTGATCCTGGTTGCCATGGCTGTCACCTTCTGCCCACCATGGGCAGCGGAGGGGCCTCGGAGGGAGTTTTCAAGGTGAGGCCGTGCTGGTGGGTTCGCCAGGCGCCATGTATCAGACCTGAAGGGGCAAAATGAGAATGTAGTCTTTGAGGGTCTAGAGCATTTGCTGAATGTCCTGTACAACCTTACCTTTGGCTCAAGATCCAGGTGTTTGAACTGGGGTATAGGTTGTGTCTCCCTAGTTAAGTGATAGCAAAAGGGGGTGGGACATGCATGAAGCTAAATCCAGTTCCAGCTCTGCCTTCAGTTCTGATGCAACCCTGGACAGGTTCCCTCTCGTCCTCTATTCCTCCATCTTTAAACAAGGATCTAGATAAGACCAGTGACTTTCTCTTTTTTTCTTTCATTCCTCCAGGCCCAATTTTTTTTTCCCATTATGTATGACCATGAATGTTATGCAAGCTTTATTCATTCATTTACTTTTAGTTTTTGGCCATACCCTGTGGCATGCGGGGATCTTAGCTCCCTGACGAGGGATTGAATCCTCACCCCCTGTGTTGGAAGGCAGACTCTTAACCACTGAACTGCCAGAGAAGTCCCATACAAGCTTTATTAATCATCAGCAAAAATTAGAAGCTACCTAAATATTCCTCAGCTGATGAACAGATAAACCAAGTGGTGTGTCCATTCAGCGACAAAAAGAATGAATGACAGATGCGACACCACAGGGGAATCCGGGATACACTGGGCTAAGTCTAAGAAGCTGGGCTCAGAAGACTACATGGTATATTATTTCTTTAGATGACATTCTGGAAAATACAAATCTACAGAGGGCAGAAACTGATGGGTTTCCAATCTCTTAAGCTTTTGTGGAGGTTATGAAGGGTTGGGGAAAATCAAATGATAGTGATGGTTTGATCAGGACTTTCTGACCTAAGTTACAAGCAATCACCTGTAATACATATCAAATCCTAAACTGCTTAAACCAGCAACATTGTCTTGTATTTTTATGATAATATTACAAGTAGGGCTGGCAAGGTGTGGGCAGTGTCAGAGGCTGGCTACTAAGGGGTGAGTAAAAGCCTGGGGGTATTTGTTCAAAGGGCAACAGTGGCCACAGAAATAAACACTCATGTGAGACCTCAGATATGCTACTAGGTCACAGGACCTTATTTTATCTTAAGTTGGTGCTATGGACATTATTAAGTGGATTTTACTAAGGCTCAGAGATGCTGAGTAAATTGCCCAAGGTCACATAGCCAGTAACTGGCAGAGGTGAGATTTGAAACCACATACCCAGACTCTTTGAAAGCTTATTCCCTCCTAGGGAGTCTGGCTCAGGTCCTCTGCCCAGGCCCAACACAAAGGTCAAGCACAGGCCTTTATCTGACCAGAGCTGAAAGCTGGCATGACTAGACAGCAAGGGTTGCCACAATCACTAGGCCTGGCTTCCCCAGTGACCTCACGGTGGTTCTAGAAGATTGGTTTAGGCGCCCCATGCACTTACTTCTTGAAGACCAAGAACCTGTTGTTCTGTATAATGCAGTCTTGGTTGGTTGAGCTCTGCTGGAAGATGGTCTTGTTGGTCCTGCCCTGGAAGATGGTGTTCTCCTGCACCAGGGCCTTGGCGTGGCCCTGCACTGCAATGCCGGAGGCCCGGAATGAATGGATTCGGTTCTTTATTACCTGGGAGAGGCAGCCAAAGCTTGTCACACCTCAGGGACTGGTGGGAAGCCAGGTGAATGAATCACCAATTATAAAACTGAGGGGTACAAGCACGCTAGGTAGGTCAGCACTGAGCCAAGGGAGCTCATGGAAAGGCTGTCGAGGCCAGCCAGAGAACCAGAGAAGGCTTCCTGGAAAAGGTGATGGATAAGCTGTAGGAGTTTCTCAGGCACAGAGCAGGGAGAGATGTTCCAGGAAGACGGAACAATGTGAAAAGGGCCCTCAGACTGAGCCGGAAGCAAGGGCCACTGATGGCCCAGCTGAGACGACAGTGAGCCCTCCTCTGCCTTCCCACAGTGCTTGGATGCACAGCCAAGGAGTTCTTTACTCCTTGCCGAAGTCAGGGACTCACGAAGCCACAAAGCCGAAAGGAGGCTCTGGGACTGTAATTTCACAAGGGCAGGGACTGGGTCTGCTTGGCTCAACAATGAAACCCTAGCACCCAACTCAGTGCTTTGCTTAAAAGTGGAGCTCGGAGCTCAAGGTCCTGTGGGGAAGAAAACCAGGAAAAGGAGCAGACACAGCACTGAGGGAAGTGCCCTGGAGGCAGGGGTGGGCAGAGACGCCTCAGAAGCCAAAAAAGGGGCACCTCCCACAGCCTGCACCGCCAGGGAGGGCTTCCAGAAGACAGTGACAGCCAGTGGGGAGAAGGCTACTCTGGGTAATGGGAGAGTGTTGCAAGGCCCGGGGCAAGACAGGTCCTCAGTGAGATTAGTCCTCTAGGAGGAGAAAGCTGAAATAGCCCTGATCTTGACCTGAAGACCATGAAGATACCTCAGGGGGCACCCCCACCCCAGTTTCCTGCCAGTACCCCTCCTGTGTGAAGTGCCCCCTGTCTCTTGCAGGCAGGGTTTAGGTGGCACCCTTGCAGACTGCTGAGGGTTTATGGTTTTGTTTCTCAGTAGAGAGGGCACGAGCGCCCCCCTAGGACTGGCATAGGCACGCACATGACACACACACACACATGGCTCTCTTGGGACTGGTGTAGGCACGCATGTCACACACACACACACACACACACACACACACACACACACCTTTGTGTCAGACATGGGCAGCAGCTGCAGCCCACTGCCCCGGTTGCCAATGATGTCATTTTCCATGACGGTGCTGTCACCCTTGGTGATGACGCCATGGCCTCTGTTGTCATAGATACCATTGCCCCGGAGCTCCACCTTGCACTGGGCCTCGATCTTGACCCCACTCTGGCGGTTGCAGGAGATGCTGTTGTTGGCCACACGGGTGAGCTGACTGCTTTGGGCCACAGTGATGCCCCTGACTCTGTTGGCGTGGATCACGTTGGTTACAATGTGCAGTGCCTCACTGCTCTGGATGTAGAGTCCTGAGGCTGTGGGGGGAGAGGAAGCACAGGGTGGCCCCAGGGTCACTGCTAACCAGACCAGGAGGAAAAGCCTTCTCAGAACTGTGCACCCAGGAAAGGAGGTAGGGAGGAGAGGGAGAGGCAGCCCTGGGGACTTGCATCTTCCAAGCTGGATAACAGAGCAGGAGGAAACCTAGGACCAGCAAGGAAACTCTGTTCCTTCTGAGCCAAGTGCTCAATGAGGGGGACGGAGACACGCTGTGAAGAGGCGCCTGAGACTCAGCTGGTCCTCTGGCCCAGGCACTCATCCTGCACTGGAATGCCTCCTACAGTTGTCTCCCCCGACTGCCGTCTGTACCTCCTGGGACGGAGCGCTCACTACCTGATCAAGGCTGCCCATCCTGCCTCTGGACAGACAGACTCACCTGAGTGAAAATTCTGTTGCTTTTGTTCTGCTTCCCATTCTGAGCTAGAATCTGCCTCCCTATTGTCTGGGGAAATTTTCTTATTTCTGAAGAATTAAGAAATGTCTTACAGATACCATAGGGAAAAAAAAAGCACAAGATCAGCAGGCTGAGAACCACAGAACGTGGTCAGGAAGAGGCAGCATGGCAGGTGGACCTGGGGTGGTGAGGACTCCCAGTGGTGACGTCTGCCGCAACCCCGCCAGGAGCGGGAGGCTCGGGCAGCAGGGGGAGGAGGCTGAGGGAGGGTGATGACCACAGGGTCTTGTGGGAGCAGTCTGGGTTGTAAGCCCTGCAGGTCTGAATTTTTTGGTGCCACCTGCCTGTTGCTTCTCTTGGCTTGGTTGAGAATCGCAAAAATAAATCAAGTGTTTTGAATTTACGTGGCTTTGCTTGTTGAACTGGACAGTGTGGCCACGGGAAGGAAACCCTGAACTGGGAGGGAACAGAACTCATTTTCCAGGTAAGTAAGTGGGCTGGGGCCACTGGCCCCCCATCTCCCTGCCTCGGCCACTCCCAGGGTGATGAGCTTCCTCAGGGCCCAGGGGCCTCTCTTTAACAAGCCTTCCTCCACCATTCCCCAGAGTGATTCTCATAATCAGCCAGGTGTGGGAGCTGTAGAGTTGGATGAATTCCACAATAATTTCTTTTCCCCATTCAACAAACATCAAACACCTACCATCCATTTTTATCAAGTTTAAGATAACATGGATTTTAAATATTCTTATTTTCTGTATCTCTAAGAAAGAAAAAAGAAAGTGAAGTCGCTCAGTCGTGTCCGACTCTTTGCGACCCCATGGACTGTAGCCTACCAGGCTCCTCTGTCCATGGGATTTTCCAGGCAAGAATACTGGAGTGGGTTGCCATTTCCTTCTCCAGGAGATCTTCCTGACACAGGGACTGAACCCAGGTCTCCCGCATTGTAGGCAGACGCTTTACTGAGCCACCAGGGAAATCTAAAAAAAAATCACTGCCAATTAAACCATGATATGCCATCAACTGTAAGATGTATCTCATCAGAGATGTGAAAAAAATATGAAAAATGTGTCTCAGAATTGACTGAATGTATATGCCAGGTGTGGGACTGGTGCCAAGGGGCAGGGGGCACCAACAAGAGTGGGATTCAGTTCCTCGCCTCAAGTTCACTGCCTGTCAGAACTGATGAAACAGCCACAGAACGAACAGTCTCAGCCCCCGTGCTGGTGGGGCTGGGTGAGGGCCCAGGTGGAAGGAGGGAAGGATGGCAGGCGAGGTCTCTGAGGTCCGTGTTGTTTGGGACATGTGGATGGGAGAAAGGGAATTTCAGGCAAGAGAAAGGCGAGGGGTGTGGTGGGAGAAGAAGAGAATGGATTGAAGTCCAGGGGGTGGGGGTACCAGGTGAGTGGCTAAAGAAGTGGCTGATGAGGCTGAAGGGTCTCAGGGCAGGCCGAGCATGGGAGGCCTTGCGGCAGGGCTGCGGGGAGGGGTGCTCACCTCCGTTGTGGTTAACACTGTTGGACTCGACCAGAGCTATGGTGATGGGCCGGCGCAGCGGGTCGTCATCCTTCTCCAGCTCTGTCTCCCACAGGATGGCATCCCCGTCCTCACTGAAGTTCTCCTGGGCCCCGTGGCCGCCTGGGAATTCTCCGGAGCCATCCTTCTGGCTGAACACTGCCACTCCGTACAGGCCATTGTAGCTGACATGGTTGCTGGTGACGTGGGGCAGGCTGGACGCCATCATCCACACCCCACAGCCCTTATTTGCTGTAACAGTGAAAGGAGCTGGTCATTAACGCTGCCAACAGGCAGGGCAGAACCCAGTATCTCAGGCGGGGAAGCAAAAAGGCACTGGCCTGGGAAACTGGGCCACTGATTGGTAAATGGCCTTGAACGAGTCACTTTAGGGCTTGGCTGCTGCAGGCTTCTCCTTCATAGAAGGGGTAGTAACAGTCAGGTTAATCTCACAACTGTTGTCACTCCATGGGGTGTAAAAGTGCTCTGGGAACTGCCAAGGCCTCACTTCCAGATTGGAAACACACGAGCCCATGGTGACAGTGCCCAAAGGGCCCTCAGAACTCCTCCAGCCCAACCACACCCTGCACGGAAATGCAGGGTTTGAGTCCCAGCCCTACCACTCCTTACCTGTGTGATCCTGAGCAGGTTACTAAACTTCTCTGTGCCTCAGTTTCCTCATCTTTAAAATGGGGTTACTAACTGTACCAACCTCGGAAGGGGTCCTGAGGATTAAATATGATAATGCACAGAAAGGGCCTAGTAAGAGTCCAGGACCTGAATGTAGGTTAGCTATTGTTATTATTAGAGATACAGTCCGAAAGACTGAGGTGTGGCCCAAGGTCACAGAATGAATGAGAATAGTTTTCTTTCTATGATTACCCTATTTCTCCATTATATTTTTAGTTCTCTGGATCAAAAGAAAGAGCAAGAGGGATTAGATGTTCATGTATCAGAAATCAGATGGCCCTGTCCTTACATAAGATCCACTCCTGCCCTTGGTTGTTTTAAGTGGGGATTAAAGCTCTCTGCTTTGCTGACCCCATGGGGTCAACCTGGATTAGAAGGTGATTTATGAAAGGCTCATGCCTTCTGAGAGGGGCTGTGACCTGAGATACAGGCTGGTTAAGATGAGGTACTGGAGGCCCAGGGAACAGCAGTGACTCTCTTAGGACCTACAAGTTGGAGGTGGAACCTGTGCTTCCTGCCTTCAGGCTGCACTGGTCCCCAAACCTGTCCCCAAGGAGAGCGGCTCTCACCGTAGATGGTGTTTCCTTCTAGCAGGCCTTTGCCTTCATCCCCCACAACCACACCATCCGAGTAGCCAAAGCAGATGAGGTTGCTCCTGAGGATGGGGACCCCTCCTCGGCGGATGTCCACACCTCCCCACTGATTCTCTCGGATGACATTTTCTATGGAAAGAGGTGGAAAAGAGGGTCACAGGCCTCCTACAGTGCTGCCATGGGGACTTGAACAGCTGACAGAAAACAAGTCCGGACAAGGATGCTGAGGCCTGACCCTCTCAGGAGGCAGCACCCAGAATCTTGTCTGCTGTGTGGCTTCCCAAGGACGTGTCTGCTGTCTGCTTTCCCCAAGGGCAAGGTTTGTGTCTGCCTTGTGGTTTCCTGTATCCCCAGAACCCACTGCATCTAGCGGCCTGGAGGACTGATAACTAAGAACAGGCTGGCTTTAGCGTCCTCGGACCAAGGCCAGGCAGGGCTGTCTGTCCTGGGGGACTGTCCTCAGGAGCACTGACGCAGAATCCAGCCACCCCTCACAGGCCTGGGGAGGTGCGAGCCTGTCCTTCTCAGCCTCAGTTCTGGACTGACCACAGCCCTCCTCTCCCCTCCACCATGTCTCTGGGAGGGGGCGGGCTGAAGGGCCACCAGTGAGAAGGGGTGTCCTGGGACACTGCTGCCGCAGCACCAGGATGAGGCAGACTCTCAGCCTCTTGCGACAGGACTGCAATGGTTCAGGAGAGCCTGTGTGACCAGCTCCTGCCTGCCTCTGGGACCCCATCTCATACTCCTTGCCCCTTGCTCACCACACTGCAGCCAAAGGAGCAACCTCTGTGCTCCTCAGGCCTGCCAAGTCTGTTCCCACAGGTGGCCCCATTTGGAATCCTGGTTCTTTCCTGAGTTCCTTCCCATCCTCCAGCTTCTGGTTTACATGTCACTTTTTTGGAAGGCCTGCACTGACCACACAGGCCTAAATACCCAGTTTGTCTATCGCCCTATTTTAATTATCTGTAGAGGAAATTCCCTGGCAGCCAAATGGTTAGGACTTGGCGCTTTCACTGCCAGGGCCAAAGTTTCATCCCTGATTGGGGAACTAAGATCCTGAAGCTGTGCGGTGTGGCCAAAAAACAAAAATATGTATCACCCTCAGAGATGACTCTTCTTGAAAAAAAAAAATACATGCTTTTGTTACTTTCGCCTCCTGAAATGTCAGTTCCTGACAGCAGAAATTATCTGTTTTCTTCACTGTTGTATCCCCAGCTCTTGCATACACCGTGTGCTCAAAACATGTCCGATAAATGACGAAAGGCGGGATTCAGCCAAGAGGAGTTACTGGCCCAGTGTTTGCTGGACCTCCTTAATGTCCTAGGTATGGCTATGCTCTGTGCTGAGGCTACACTGACGTACCAGATGGACATGATCCTTGCCTTACAGAACACAGCAAAGGAGGCTGTCATTAAATGGATCATAAGAAATTAAGTACAATGTCCTATAGAGCAGGCCTACATGGTGGACTAAGTGAGTGGATGTACAATGGGAGGTCAGGGCAGGCTTCCCCCAGGAAGAGACAATTGGGGTGAGGCTCAGAGAATGACAGGAGTTGGCCAGGCAGAGGGGGAATGGGGATGGATTGCCAGAGCAGGAACAAGCCTGTAGAGTCCAGAGAAGGGGTTCAGTTTGTGTGGTGTGAATATTTCTGACAGTGTTCTGTGAGCCACCCACTCAGATCCTGTAAGCACCAGGCCTGGCAAAGAACGGACGCAACCTCCCTGCCTGGTGAGCACGGCTAGGGTGTGGAACCTATGTCCTCGAGCGCTGGTCACCATCAGGAGGCCAGTCTGTCCAGGAGAAGGACTGGGTGGGTGGGAAGCTGGGGACGTTGGCTGGGTTGTGGTTGCCTGGCTGGTTACAGCTGCAGGCAGTCTCATGCCTACCTGTGATGAGGCCTCTGCCATTCTCGTTCACAGCGATGCCGGCTGCGTGGCCCTTGAAAATGTGGTTCCGGCTAAAATGAAAGAAGACAAAATGTGAGACCAGACCAACATCATGCCTCAAAGACAATGCCCATCCAAGGTGCCTACCCTCTTTGTGGGCTTCCCAGATGGCTCAGGTCCACTGGGATATGGAGCACCTCTTTGAGGCCCAGAAGCCAGGCAGAAAGCAATCACCAGTTACACGGCCCCCAAACCACCTGCAACTGTGCCACAGAAACAGATATCCCTGTCTCTGCAGCCTCTCTGGACTGCTAGCCACACTCAAGCACCATTTTATTTGTATGATCGTTGTTGTACAGTATTATATCATTTGAAGGTGTACAACACAGTAATTCACAATTTTTTAAGGTTATACTTCATTTGCAGATATTATAAAAATTGACTATATTCCTGATGTACAATATATCCTTGTAGCTTATTCTATACATAATACTTCATACCTTTTATACCTCTTAATCACCTACCCCTAATTGCCCCTCTCTGCTTCCCTCTCCCTACTGGTGACCACTAGTTTGTTCTCTATATCTGACTCTGCCTTTTTATTATACTCACTAGTTTGTTGTATTTTTTAGACTCCATGTATAAGCGATATCATACAGTATTTCTTTCACTGACCTATCTCACTTGGCATAACGGAAGATCTAAGAAAGCATGCTCTTGACTCAAGAGACACACATGGCCCTACTGCCATGGAAAGTCCTCGAGAATGAGCTCCCTAGAATAAGACACCTGAGTGTGTTAAAGGACCTGCATTGCTCCCGTCTCTCAACTCTGGTTGCCTGCCTGTAAATACAGAGCCACTCAGACACTGGCAGAACTGGGTTATTTCTGGAGGATACGCATTTGCTGATTGGTATTTTTACTAACAGGAATACTGTGATCTCCTTCTATACTGGAGAAGCACCTGCCCCCTCTCTTAGGAGGTGCCCTCCTACTTCCTACCATGCAGCTGAGGGATTTAGATCCAAATACACAACTAGCTGTTCAGAGCCTGACACAGGGCCTGGCTCCTCTCACAGAACCTCACTGATCAGGAGTTGGCTGATAAGTCTTCCCATCACTAGGGCAAGGTCCAAAGCGTTTACCATATGTTACTGTTGTTTAGTTGTTGAGTCGTGTCTGACTCTTTTGTGACCCCATAGATTGTGGCCTGCCAGGCTCCTTTGTCCAGGGATTTCCCAGGCAAGAATACTGGAGTGGGTTGCCATTTCCTTCTCCAGGGGAATCTTCCTGACCCACAGATCGAACCCACGTCTCCTGCTTGGCAGACAGATTCTTTACCACTGAGCCACCACCAGGGAAGCCTGTACTTCCTTGTGGGGAAGCCAAATGCCAACTGTATGTACATTATGCATTTGGAATTGAATAAGTGAAATTGTCTGTTAAAAAACATCCTTATGTTTTTACTCAGATGCGAAGCAACTGCTTTGATGTGATTATAATTCCATCAACTGATGGTTACTCTGGGCTTCTAGAATTCAGAATCAGATGCAGTCCATGGGCTCAGGCAAACCTCATTCATATTTCTGAGAGCTGCGCCATGGAAGCAAATTCATGAGTGTTATACCTTTAACACAAATCTCACTTTCATAGAGAATCCATGGCCACTTGAAGAAACATGTATGTGTGTGCACATAGGGTAGGCAGAACAAAGATAAAAGAGACATCAGAGGGATGGTATGGGGAGGGAGGACAGAGGAGGGTTCACAATGGGGAACACATGTATACCTGTGGCGGATTCATTTCGATATTTGGCAAAACCAGTACAATATTGTAAAGTTTAAAAATAAAATTAAATTGGAAAAAAAAAAAAGAGACATCAGAAAACATGAGGAAAAGGGGACAGAGCATTGTTCCAAGAACCGAGGGTGGGATATTAACACAGTTTGAGTCCTGTGCTTCCTTGCAGCCAAGGCAAAAAACAAACAAAAACAAAAAACCATAGGTTATGTAACTCTTACCAGCAAAAAAATATGCTCAATGGCTTGCCTTATTGAGGTCACATCAGGGACCTTGAAATTCAGGGACCTCCCACAAATCCCTGTCCTCCATCACAAAGAAACATAAAGGAAAAAAGCACAACCAAATTCTCTCAAAGCGACTGTTTTATTCAAAAAATACTTTTTATTGAAGTGTATTTGATTTATAATGTTGTGCCAATCTCTGCTGTATAGCAAAGTGACTTACTTATACACATACAGACGTTCTTTTTCATACTCTTTCTCATGATAGTTCATCACAGGATAGGATATTGAATATGGTTCCCTGTGCTGTACAGTAGGACCTTGTCGTTTATTCATCCTGCATATAGTAGTTTACATCTAAACCCAGAATTTGTTTTGTCGGGGGAGGCTTTTGGCTTGTGGGATCTTTGTTCCCCAACCAGGGGGAACAAAGGCCCTCAGCAGTAAGAGCATGGAGTCTTAACCCCTGGATCACCAGAGAATTCCCTCAAAGTGACTGTTTTAAAAAGCCAAAAATAAAATAACAACAACGAAAAAGCCAAGACACTGATATGGTTGTAATATTCCTTGCTCGAAACCCTTCAACAGCTCCCCAGCACCCACAAGGTTTGGGTATATGGCTGCAGTAAGTAATTACCAAAAACTTAGTGGTTTAGAACAGCACGAGTTTATTATCTTCCGGTTTAGGAGGTCAGAAGTCCAAAATGGGTCTGACAGGGCTAAATCAAGGTGCCAGTAGACCCGCCTTTTTTCTGGAGACTCGGAAAGCATCTGTTTCTGACCTTTCCAGCTCCTAGAGGCGGCCCAGGCTTCCTGGTCCGTGGCCTCATTCCTCTGGCCTTGCCTCTGTTGACACATTTCCTTCTCTGACTCTCCTGCTTCCCTCTTCTAAGGACCCTGTGATTACACTGGGCCCACCTGGATCACCCAGGGTACTCTCCCCATCTCAGCACAGTCTCTTCTGCCTTGTAGGCAATCTATGCACAGGTTCCAAGGATTAGAAAATGGATAGATTTGGGGGGCCATTATTCTAGCTACCACACGTGGTATTCGAGTTCCTCCATGTTCCAGCATCAACCCCACTTTGTAGGCTGACCTTATGCCCAGACATACCACACTTTTCCCACCACTTTCCCAGGTCATACTCCAAATTTCACTGCCCCAGGCTTGTAATGCCTTTCTGAGGCCAAAAAATCCTATTTGTCCTTCAGTAAAAAGTAAAGTGTTAGTCGCTTAGTCACATCCAACTCTTTGCAACCCCATGGACTGTAGCCTGCCAGGCTCTTCTGTCCATGGAATTTTCCAGGTAGGAATACTGGAGTGGGTTGCCATTCCCAGGGCATCTTCCTGACCCAGGGATTGAACCTGGGTCTCCTGCATTGCAGGCAGATTCTTTACCATCTGAGCACTGCTCAAATGTCAGCACCCCACATGCCCTGTCCTGACTCACTCAGCTGCAATCATGACTGGTTTCCTTCTGCACTTGCATGAAGACGTATAAAAATGCTCACTTTAGTGGGTCCTTCCCTTACAGCTCCCATCTGCAGAATGACACCAAACACTTCACAGAGCAGAGACTGTTCATACATCCTTTATACTGCTAACCCCCTTAGATGGAGTAAACACCTAAATGTGTGTTTAATGAATAATATGCACACATGCAAACCCATACTCTTATCTTAAGGCAATAATGTAAAAGATGGGAAAACAGCTCCATAATCATGTGATCACTAATTGTTTTTAGTAAGCTGCCTGTTGGAGAAGGAAATGGCAACCCACTCCAGTATTCTTGCCTGGGAAATCCCATGGACAGAGGAGCCTGGTGGGCTACAGTCCATGGGGTCGCAAAAGAGTCGGACATAACTTAGTGACTAAACAACAAACAAAACCAAGCTGCCTACAATAGTGAAAAAATAGAAGCCTAACAGTAATAGGACTGGTTCAAAAATGAGGAATGTTCTGAAACTGACCAAAGTGATAAATATAAGATCCTTCAACAACATGGAAAAGTACACACAGGATAATGCAGGGGAAAACTCTCAGACTATATTTGCTGCACAGTAATTCCAGTTATTTTTGTAAAGCGCAGACATAACATGTGAGTCTTCCACTCAAAACCTTTAGTGATCCCCCCTTATCTAGACAGAATAAACTCCACCTTTCCCACTGGACTACATAAAGCCTTCCTCATCTGGCCCAAGGCTTTCTAGCACACTTCCCGGCAGAGATGGACTGCCACGGGGATATAAACACTCAGGCTGCAGTGACCACAGGACCCAAGATGATCTGGGACAGTCCCAACTTGAGATGTTTTACAGCAATGTCACAACTTGTGTGAGACTTTTTCTCAAGCCCCAGAGGACTGTGTGCTCCCTGACTCTGCTATGTTCAGCTGCCTCTGCTCACACCACTTCCTTCTCTAGGAGTGTCTACTCCCCAGTTCCATGAGAGGCCAAGTCCTACCCGTATTTCAAAGTCTTAACCCCAATGCCAGCTCCCAAATGAGGCTCCCCACAGTCCCCTCATCAGAATAACTCCCCCTCTCGGTACCACTTTGACAGCATTTATCACAGCCTGCACCACATGATGGGTGGGAGGGCAGATCCGCAGCCCCACTACCTACAGCTTATACCAGTGATGGATCACGGCATGCTTCCGTGCTGAGGTCAGATGTAGCCTCCAATCTTAATACAGCATCCCAGGTAGCCACTAACAACCGATCAGAGTTGTCAAGTGAGTTGAAACCTCTATGCCACTCCTATCTTAGCATTATTTCTGGACACACATGTCTTCCTCCAGACTAGAGTAAGCTCCAAGGGAGCAGAATCTACCTGGTTTACCTTTGTTATCATTATTAGAAGTGCCCAATAATGCCTGCTGAATAGAATGGCCCCACATAATTAACTGGAAGGGAACACAGACACAAAAGCACAGAATACAGATAATATAACACAGAAGGCTGTGTTACTGAGGTGGGATTGTGGGTGAAGCCTGTCTCTTCTCTGCTTGCATGTATACAGTTGTTTTAGTAAACAAAAATGGTTTCAAACGAAGCAAAGACAGGAAGCAGGGAAGCAGCGATGAAAGAGGAAGAAAGGGACCATGGGTGAGCAGGATGGTCTGAGTACAGAGGCACATACATACCTCACGACTGGATTTCCGTGGTACAGGATGTAAATGCCAGCCTCCTTGTTTGAAAAGATTTGATTGTTCCGGATGATGCCTTTCCCATTGCCAAGGACAACAATGCCGGAGCGAAGGCCGTGGTGGATCTGGTTACACTGCAGGTGAACAGGAGACACCACAGAAGGCAGATCAGACATGCCGGTGAGCAGCAGAGGGCTCAGTGCTGCCCCACGCAGGGCCAGGATGCGTCAGCAGAGGAAAACACGTCACTGCAGGATCCCAAGCACAAAACAAAGTGAATGGACCGGGCGTGGCCCTGCCCTCTCTGCACAGGTGCACACATGGATACCTGTCAGAGAGACTCCCGAGAGAGGAGTCTACCCCACCCAGACTCTTGGGATGTATTAATAGTTACATCCTGACACTTAATGCTGAGGGCTCTTGCTTTCATCTACAATGCACAGTACTGAAAATTTCTGAGCCTCCAAAGAGCATGATCATTATCAAGGCCACATTACCCCAGGGACCCGGGGGCGGAGCCCCAATATGTGGTAACACTGACTAAGCACAGGCCTCAGGGACCACCCAGGGAAGGGAGGGGGACTGTGGAAGGTGTAGCCCCAGGGAGCTTAGGTTTCCCATGAGGCAGGAGGCCACCAGAAGGTATACGAGCTACAAGGACC
The DNA here is from genome assembly GCF_027580195.1 of Bos mutus. NCBI lineage: Eukaryota > Metazoa > Chordata > Mammalia > Artiodactyla > Bovidae > Bos > Bos mutus. Next base: position 50,724,147 of record NC_091624.1, on the reverse strand, counting down.
TTTGGAGGTATTTCTGCCAAACTCCTCTGTGCAAACGGGGAAAGAGGCCCAGGGTCATACAGTACATTTGTGGCAGAGCTGGATCTGAAACCTAGCTTTTCTGTTTCCCAGTTAGTTGCCTTTTGCATGGTGGTTAAAATCTTAGGTTATAATAAATTATAATTGTTTCACTCTTCTAATTTACACCCTAAATACAATCATATATTTAAACCAAGAAGCTAGCTGTTTCTTTTCCAAAACTATTTCACAAAAACAAAGTTCAAGTTTGCTTTAAAGTGTTTCCTGCTGCAGGAGCTCCTATTCTTACTGGTTTCCAGATTTTCCCCTGAAGGATTTGGCAGACTCACCAGGGTAACCAAGTGTTTTTCAGGGCAGACATCATATCTTTATTCTTACTGAACTCAAAACCCACAAGAGCATATCAGGGCTGCAGGAAGGAAGGCCCTGTGAACTTCCCTGTCTGCAGGGTCCTCATCCTTGCTGGGGGAGACTTCAGGGATGTGATTTATCCAAAGTCACCTTCAACACATGGAGGAAGAGACCAGAGTCACAAGGACCCACAGAGGAAAGGACAGGAATGACTTAAAAGCAGGAAGCAACAGGAATTTAAAATGGTAGCATTTGCTTAGACATCCTAGAAAAGGTTTCTGAGAACTATGAGCCACCCTGAAAGGGGCACCAAGACGGAGGAAGTACCAGAATGAGAGGGTTGGACTTCTTCCGGATGTCCACGCCAGCCTCTGCATTGTGGCAGATGTTGTTGCCAGCGATCAGGCCTCCACCCTCCAACCGAAGAAAGATGCCCGATGCTCTGCAGTGGTGAATGTGGTTCCTGAGCATGATGATCTAGGCAGAGAAGAAACAGCCATTCATTTTCTGGTCACAAAGGCTATTTTTTAAAACCTGCTCAGGGGCACCTGGGTTTCCTCCTTCCTGTCTGGTCTGTGCAGATCTGCCTGACTCCAGCTCAGCTGCTCTCGCCACGTACTCACAAGGAGGGAGCATCTCGACACCCTTCCCGGTTTGGACCTGCAGCCTCTGTACCAACCTCATACCTGTCCTTCACTAAACCCTGGATGGAAGCTTGGCCCTTGGCTCCACATCCCCAGCCTCAGAGCAGGATGGAAGTGATGCTTAGATGAGATAGGATTAGGCAGGCTGCTAACTCCACGTGAAGAGTTCCCCAGAGGTCTGAGGGCACAGCTACTTTAAATGGAACCAAGTGCCAATCCCATAGGCACTTCTGCTGGACTTCACCTGCCTAAGGAAGTGCTAGAGGGTAAGGTAACTCACAGGCGCTCCTTGCCCACCTTCCCTTTGGCTTTTTACTTGTAAGACAAATACCCATTCTTGCCCACTCTGCATCTCTCTTAATGTATTATCTTGGGGTGGAAAACCCACTGGAATTCCAAACTAAGAGACAGTTAGAAACGTTGGTATAGGGATAGGGAAGCCTCTTTAAAACAAGACACCATAAGCCGGCACACAGCTTAGTAAGAGGGCGTACTGCCACTTACACTTTCTTTTTATATTTAATAATTATATAAAAACTTAAAATGTATGTTTTTTTAAAACTGTGTATTAATAATACAATATAGTATGTGAAGGCAAATTGTGTACTAACAGTAAACAATATATTACATTAGAGTTAAGTCCTGGGAGGGGTAAAGTGTAATGCAAGTACAATTTCAAGGAGATGCTTTCTGCTTATGATGGAGAAAGTTAGAAAGAGTATTGCTCCCACAAGAAGAATCTCTGAATCCATGAGAGCTGAGGTTGCAGGACCACCAACGAGCCTGGAACCTAAGGGAAAAAGGCACCTCCAAGGACATGAGATGGGACTACCTGCTTGTTTGAAAAGACACAGGTGCCATGCTAGCCAGAAAGAAGGGTTTGGGTAACTGTTTTCACAACTTGTTAAAAGCCAAGTGTGAATCAGTAAGAGCACAGAAGCCCCGGGAGTAGCTGCATCTATTTACTTCTCCACAGACCACGCCAGCTGCTCATGGAGAAAGGCTGAGGGCCGGACAAGAGGCCAGAGATGCCTCCCTTCTGCTGGGCACTTGGCGGGAAAGAACAGTCACTTTGGAAAAAGCACTAAGCCCCTCTTGGATTTCCCCCCTAATTTTCCCAGAGAACAAGCTTCAAGCAGTTGGGTGAAGAGCTGCAAACCCCGTGGCTCTCATGGGGGGGGTGGTGGAAGACAGAAAAACAATAAACCCTTTATCCCTCAGGGATGTGGGAAGAAAATGTTTTGGTATTGAGGGTTAGAATTCCCCTCCTAGTGCATGAGGTGAGGCAGGACCACTGTAGAGGGCCCACTGCCAAGGTCCTAAACCCATGGACACACCTACCCAAGACTAAGGATGAATGCGGATACCAGAAACTCCTTACCAGGACAGCTCTGCCTCATTCAAGTCAGATGATGGACATGAGGCAAGTGTGTATTATAAGCTTAAGAGATGATGACTTTTAGAAAATACAGACTAGCTCTATCCAAGCCCTCCAGCATACAACCACTGAAGCCCTCTCACCACTCAAAAATCATGTTCCTGGTGACCCAGTGAGGCCTCATGGGTCTGCACAGTAAGCCTATGACAGCACCTTGCTATTATGTATACACCGCACCGCATAAGTCAGGTTCCGGAAGATGTTTCCTTCCATCTTGGCTCGGCCATAAGAGCAAACAAAGACACCTCCCTTGCCGTCCCGGAAGAGGCACTTGCGGATGAGGCAGCCCTGCACGGAGCTGGCCAGTGCCATGGCCTCCCTGTCCTTCTGCAGCTCCTGCTGCAGGGAGTTCAGCACCAGGCAGCTGGGCAGCTGGATGGAGGCTCCAGGCAGTGGTGGGCCCAAAAAAGAGCCCCCCAGGACTGGCCGTGGGCCCTGCACTTGGTAGGACAGTCTGTACGTGAGCTGGTCCTCGTCCTCGTCCTCACCACTGGGACTCAGGCCTCCATCGCTGCTGTCTGGGGTCCGGGCCACCCTTTCCCCATTGCTGCCCACCTCTGCCTCCTGTGAGCCAGCCCTGGGGGAGCCGGTGGTTGGGCTAGTGGGGCTCTGGCTGCCTTCAATGACAATGCCACAGGTCCTCGGGCTCCAGGCCTGGTCCCTGCTCTCCAGGTCAAGGGACATTAAAGAGTCCGAGTCCTCGGTGGGGAGCACGCCGGGAGAGGACCTGATGAGCCCTAAGAGGTGCGTGTAGGCCCAGTTGTTCTCTGAGGATGGGTGGCCCTCGACAGTCACCGAGTTGTTTTCACTGCCCACGAATTCACAGTTTTCCAGGACACACAGGGGCACGTTGTGCAGAAAGACATGAGTGTTCTTGAAGGAGCAAAACTTCACTTGGCAGGTGCCTGGGCCGTGGACCTGGATGTGCCCATTCTCGAAGTTGCAGTTGTCAAACTGGACGTGACCTGAAGTTGTCTGGGAGATGAGAGAGCGAGAGATAGTGTGTGTAACAGGGATAAGATCTGTTTTGCTTGTCAGAGCTCTGACTGCTCCAGAGGGGGTGGCACCTCGAGAGGCCTTCTGTCCTGCTGGTCACGTTCCCTTCCCCACAGGGTGCATGTCTGCCAGCTCCGGAGGAACTGGGAGCTGCTCTGCATGAAGGAAGCTGCCTGCCCTTCTCTCCCTCCAGTCCCAAAGGGCGGGGGCAAGAGTGGAGATGGAGAACGGCAGAGAAGTTCACTCTGCAGCAGGGCCCTTCCCCAACTCCCCAAATCTCAAATAAATGCTACCAATGCTCATGAAGCACTTAGAATAAGGAGTGTGGGGGTGACCTGCAGAAGGGGGAAGATGCTGAATGCTCAGAGGGATGGGGGAAATGGAATTGACACATGTTAATACTGGAGATGAACCAGGAAACTATCACTCTAGGGATGATTAGAAATGATGGGGAAGCTTCCAATTTCCACAGACCCAGGAGCTGGCTGGGATGCAAGCCCAACTTTACCAAGCCCTCTGATGGGTAAGGGTCCCACGTGGTGCCTCAGTTTCACAGAGACTGTGTCCCATCACGTGGCACTTCTCTGGGTCTCACCCTCCAAAGCACTCTCCCTTCACTGTCATCTTCCCTTGGCCCTGCAAGCCAGCCTCCCCTGAGCCTGTGGACTGCAGCTCGTCAGAGGCCACCCTAGTGTCTGGACTCAGGACGGAGCCGGTGAAGTGGGAGGGCTGACAGAGGCCAAGGTGGCCAGGAGGGGCTGTGCCAGCAGTGGGAGGCCCCGACACAGGTGCTGGGAGTCTGCGTGGGAACTAAAGCTGGTGCACAACTAGAGCTGGAGACAGCAGGCTTGCCACAGCCCGCAGCACAGAGGCTAAAGAGCGCGGGGCTCTGAGGTCTGGCTGCAGGGCCCAGCTCCCAGCTCTGCCTCTCCCAAGGGTGTAACCTCAGGCCGACATGTCACTGCTCCAAGCCTCAGTTTCTCTGTCTACAGTACCGGGCTCACAAGCTAACAAAGCACCAGGCATGGAGCCAGGCACAAAGATGGCATGTGAGAAAAGCCAGCTATTATCACCATGGAGAGCAGAGTCCTCTGGGGCAGGGGAGTGCTGAGCCCCACAGCACAACTTACTTGAGCCCTCAGCTCTGCAGGCCTGACAGTGAGGCCTGGCTGCTCTGTATTTCTGAAGAAGAACTGTTTCTGGATTTCACACCAAGTTCCATGAGATGTATTTGAACCATAAAAGGAGGGAGTGTCCCATGATCCTGTTCAGTAATCCTTGGACAATTTTACATTCTCCAGCAGTGATCTCCCTTGAGAGCTTGTTCCAGAACTTAACTCCCCTCAACCTGTCTAGTTCTTCCCTAGGCTAACCTAACTTTTTCTTGATGCAATTTAAGTCCATTTTCTCTTACTTGGTCCTCTCTGTAGAAAAACACTGGCTCTCTAGAGATGCAAAGCCACTGCCAGGGTTCTCCTCAAAAGTCATATAAAACAGCTGTGAAATCACCCTGGCCTTGGCATTTTTTCAGGCAGGGTGATTCTGGCCCCTTGTCCTGTTGTTAGTTAAAAGACAATCATGGACTGAGCACTAATATATGCCAAGCCCTGAGGCAGGAAGTGGGCTGAGCTACAAAGACATCTATGGCCAAGACCTACCCCTTGAAGATCTGTGGCTACATTGATGAGGGGGAAGCAGAGGCTGAAATGAACATCTTACTCCAAGAATAAATGTCTATGAAATGTGAAGGGTATGGAAATGAACGATTCTTCTGGGTCTGTAGATCAGCAGTGGAAGACCTCATCAGTCCTTCTGAAATCTTCTAGGTCTAATTAGCAAGCAGCCTTTCAAGCTTCAAGGAAGACAGTACAATGTAATTTCAAAAGTGCTTAGGCTCAAAGGCCTAGATTTGAGGTCTAACCTAATTATCCACTTGAGAAAGTTATTCAGTGTCTCTGAGCCTCAGTGCCCCTCATCTGCAGAATGGGGACACATCTCCTCTGTCTACCACAAGATTGTTGTGAGACCACTGATGCAAAGTCACCTATATTATGATTACAGGTTTTGAACCCTGGTTCTGTCCCTTACAAAGTCTGAGACCCTTGCTGAGGCTCCGTTCGCTTGTCTATAAAGCCAGCTGACACTACCCATCTTAATCATGCTGTAAGGACATGCCTGGCACCCAGTAAGTGCATCGTAAATGACCGGTGGCACAAATATCATTATGAACCTGACAGATAATCTGGTTGTTACTGGTAGAATAGTGGTGGTGTAGTTTTGTTGACAAGGTACAAAATCCATGCACTGTAACCAGTTTCTAAGCAAGGTAACAGCTGCAGACTGTTCTGCCAGGAGCTACCAAAAGCTACCGTGCTTGTCTCTGGAAACAACTGCTCTGTTCCTAGAAGGAATATGTTGTTCTGATATTTTCCGACTCTCTCTCCAGTCACTCTTGGCAAAAGCCAGACCTTCCCTGACCCTCCCCAGAGTGGGGCTAATGTGCTGAAGGTCCCTGGCCTGCAGAGCGTCCCCTCTTTGGCCATCTCTCTGGGAATGTTGCCTGTCACCATGCGGCATGCTCCTAGAACCTGGCTTTCCCACCTGGCTGCTGTACCTGTGGCCCCAGTTGGTCCAGTTTGGAAGGGAAGAAGTACAAGGCAATTTTGACCTCCAGTGAGGGAACAAAGCAGAATGTAGATCTTTACTGATCCCCGTGCCTCCTTCTCAACTGGTGTAGAACTCAGAGGACTGTGTTATAGGAATAATGACTGAACTCTCAATTCCAACAAAAAAGGGGTTACAAACCCACCGAGAAGAGGCCAAGACTCAGGGTCAGGCTGGGAGAGGCCATGCATCGGATGTCGACACCCACCTTAAACATGAAGGGTGAGAACCAGGCTGGCATGAAGACAAGGTTACACAGGCGTGTGGTAGAGCACTGCTGGTCAATGCTGGCCAGCAGGGCCACTTCACCTAGCTTCCCGTGGCCTACAATCTCCACAGGCACCTTCAGGATGATTTCACCTTGCTCTTCATGCAGACCTGGGAACAGCAGGATTCGGTCAAACAGGCTGGACATGGCCAGGGCACTGCCTAGGCTGTGAAACTCATGGCCTGGCCCGACACTCAGGGTCCGGCGCATCCTCCTCCGGCGAAATAGAGAAAAGCAGACAGAGGTCTCCAAGATGGCAGCGTTCTTGGTCCAGGTCTTGGAGGCAAGGTAATGCTGCTTGAAGGCCTCCCTCCAAGACTCAGGCTCCACATCAGGCTGGTTGGGCCAGTTGGGGTGGCGGCACTCAGCACAGCCCAGATACAGCTGCCGCCAGCGAGTCCTGTCGAGACTAAGGATCAGTTCACGCCAGGCCCTGCACACCAGGCTGCAGCGGCCCAGGTCGGGAAGGGGCAGGTAGGCCAAGATCATACGCCACAGCTCCAGGGGGAGGCCGCCAGCCTCCATGGTCACCTGGGACACAGACACAGAACAAAAGAGGTTTTTGTCCATCCTGCTTATGGTCCCCTTTCTTAAAACATCCCCTGACATGACAGAAATACAAAGGATCGTAAGAGGCTACTACAAGCAACTATGCCAATACAATGGGAAACCTAGAAGAAACGGACAAATTCATAGATAGGAACAATCTTCCAAGACTGAACCAGGAAGAAATAGAAAAATATAAAAACAGACCAATCACAAGTACTGAAATTGAAACCATGATTAAGAAACTTCCAAAAACAAAAGTCCAGGACCAGATGGCTTCACAGGCGAATACTAGCAAACATCTAGAGAAGAGTTAACACCTGTCCTTCCGAAACTATTCCAAAAAATGGCAGAGGAAGGAATACTTCCAAAATCATTCTATGGGGCCACCATCACTCTGATATCAAAACCAGACAAAGATACCAAACAAAAAAAGAAAAGAAAACTACAGGGCAATATCACTGATGAACATAGATGCAAAAATCTTTAACAAAATACTAGCAAACTGAATCCAACAACATATTAAAAGGACCATACATCATGACCAAGTGGGATTTATCCCAGGGATGCAAAGACTTTTCAATAAATGCAAAACAATCAGTGTGATACACCACATGAAAAAATTGAAGGATAAAAAGCATATGATCATCTCAAAAGATGCAGAAAAAGCTTTTGACAAAATTCAACACCCATCTGTGGTTTAAAAAAAACTCTCGTCAAAAAGTGGGCACAGAGGGAACTTACATAACTCTACATAACAAACCCAAAGCTAACATTGTCCTCAACAGTGGAAAGGTGAAAGCATTTCCTCCAAGATCAGAAACAAGACAAGGATGTCCACTCTTGCCACTTTTATTCAACACAGTCCTAGCCACAGCAATCACAGAAGAAAAAGAAATAAAAGGAATCCAAATTGGAAGGGAAGTAAAACTATCATTGTTTGCAGATGACATGATACTATACTTACAAAATCCTAAAGATGCTACCAGAAAAATACTAGAGCTAATCAATGAATTCGGTAAAGTTGCAGGACACAGAAATCTCTTGCATTGCTATACACTAACAACAAAAGATCAGAAAGAGAAATTAAGGAAACAATTTTATTTACCATTGCATCAGAAAGAATAAAATACCTATTAATAAACTTACCTAAGGAGGCAAAGGGGCTTCCCTGGTGGCTCAGACAGTAAAGAATCTGCCTGCAGTGCACAAGACTTGGATTTGATCCCTGGGTTGGGAAGATCCCCTGGAGAAGGAAATGGCAACCCACTCCAGTATTCTTGCCTAGAGAATCCCATGGACAGAGGAGCCTGGTGGGCTACAAGTCCATGGGATTGCAAGAGTTGAACCTGACTGAGCAACTAACTTTTAATTTTATAGGCAGAGTACATCATGAGAAATGCTGGGCTGGATGAAGCACAAGCTGGAATCAAGATTGCCAGGAGAAATATCAATAACTTCAGTTATGCAGATGACACCAGCCTTCTGGCAGAAAGTGAAGAGAAACTAAAAAGCCTCTTGATGAAAGTAAAAGAGGAGAATGAAAAAGTTGGCTTAAAGCTCAACATTCAGAAAACTAAGATCATGGCATCTGGTCCCATCACTTCATGGCAAATAGATAGGGAAACAATGGAAACAGTGAGAGACTTTATTTTTTCTGGGCTCCAAAATCACTGTAGATGGTGATTGGAGCCATGAGATTAAAAGACGCTTACTCCTTGGAAGGAAAGTTATGACCAACCTAGATAGTATATTGGGGAAGGTAATGGCACCCCACTCCAGTACTCTTGCCTGGAAAATCCCATGGATGGAGGAGCCTGGTAGGCTGCAGTCCACGCATGGGGTATTGAAGAGTTGGACACGACTGAACGACTTCACTTTCACTTTTTACTTTCATGCATTGGAAAAGGAAATGGCAACCCACTCCAGTGTTCTTGCTGGAGAATCCCAGGGACAAGGGAGCCTGGCGGGCTGCCGTCTATGGGGTCGCACAGAGTCGGAAACGACTGAAGCGACTTAGCAGCAGCAGCAAATAGTACATTAAAAAGCAGAGACGTTACTTTGCCAACAAAGGTCCGTCTAGTCAAGGCTATGGTTTTTCCAGTAGTCATGTATGGATGTGAGAGTTGGACTATAAAGAAAGCTGAGCGCCAAAGAATTGATGCTTTTGAACTGTGGTGTTGGAGAAGACTCCTGTGGGACTTGGACTGCAAGGAGATCCAACTAGTCAATTGTAAAGGAAATTAGTCCCAAATATTCATTGGAAGGACTGATGTTAAAGCTGAAACTCCAATACTTTGGCCACCTGATGTGAAGAGCTGACTCATTTGAAAAGACCCTGATGCTGGGAAAGATTGAAGGCAGGAGGAGAAAGGGACGACAGAGGATGAGATGGTTGGATGGCATCACTGACTCAATAGACAGGAGTTTGAGTAAACTCTGGGAATTGGTGATGGACAGGGAGGCCTGGCGTGCTGCAGTCCATGGGGTAGCAAAGAGTCGGATGTGACTGAGTGACTGAACTAAACTGAACTGAGCAACTAAGACATACAGACATACACACAAGGAGGCAAAAGACCTGTGCTCTGAAAACTATTGGATCCTGATGAAAGAAATTGAAGATGACATAAACAGATGGAAAGATATACCATGTTCTTGAATCAGAAGAATCAATACTGTCAAAATGACTATACTACCTAAGGCAATCTACAGATTCAATGCAATACCTGTCAAATTACCAATGGCATTTTCCACAGAACTGGAACAAGGATTTTTAAAATTTTCATGGAAACATAAAAGACTCTGAATAGCCAAAGCAATCTTATGAAAGCAAAATGGGGCTGGAGGAATCAGGCACCTTGATTTCAGACTATACTACAAAGCTACACTAATCAAAATAGTATGGTAGTGGCACCCACAAAAAAAGAAGTATAAACCAATAAATCAAACAGGACAGAAAGCCCAGAAATGAACCTAGCACCTATGGTCAATTAATCTATGTCAAAGGAGACAAGGATATATAAGGGAGAGATACAGTCTCTTCAATAAGTGATGCTAGGAAAACTAGACAGCTAAATATAAAAGAATGAAATTCAAACATTCTCTAACACCATACACAAACTCAAAACGGATTAGAAATCTAAATGGAAGACCAGCTGCTATATAATTTTTAAGAGGAAAACACAGAACACTTTTTGATGTAAATCACAGCAGTATCTTTTTGGATCCACCTCCTAGAGTCATGAAAATAAAAACAAAAATAGACAAATGGGACCTAATTAAACATAAAACCTTTTGCACAGCAAAGGAAACCATAAACAAAATGAAAAAAAAAACACACTCAAATAATAGAAGAAAATATTTGCCAGTGAGGTGACCAACATGGGATTAATCTCCAAAATATACAAACAGCTCATGCATGTCAGTATCAAAAAAACAAACAACCCAATCAAAAATGGGCAGAAGACATTTCTCCAAAGAGGACATACAGATAGCCAAGAGGAACATGAAAATATGCTCAAAATCACTAATTATTAGAGAAATGCAAATCAAAACCACTGTGAAGTATTACCTCACACCAGTCAGAATGGCCAACAGCCATCATCAAAAAGTCAACAAACAATAAATGCTAGAGAGGGTGTGGAGAAAAGGAACCTCTCCTACACTGATGGTGGGAACATAAATTGGTACAACCACTAAGGAGAAGAGTATAGAAGTATCCAGCAATCCCAATCCTGACTGTATAACCACAGCAAATTGTAATCAGAAGAAATACACGTACCCCAGTGTTCACTGCAGCTGATAAGTCTCCCTTGAGGAGCTCTCTGAGCTCAGAGAGGATTTCCTTTCATGCAAATGTCATATTCTCTGTTGTTCCATTTGGCATTATTTACTATATCTTTACAACATTAATCCATGGGGATCCATGCAGCAACAGGGATTTCTATAACCAGGTAACACTTAAAAATATATATATATTCCCACAAGATCATCTCAATATACACAGAAAAAGCATTTGATAAAACCCAACATCTATTCATAATAAAAAAAATCTCACTAAGGTAGGTATAGAAGGACTATATCTCAACATAATAAAAGTTATTAATATTTATGGTAAACCCACATCCAACATAATAAACAGTAAAAAGTTGAACAGTAAAAAGCTGAAAGCCTTCCCACTAAATTCAGGAATAAGACAAGGATACCCACTCTCACCACTTATATTCAACATTGTATTGGAAGCTCTAGCCACAGAAATCAGATAACAAAGAAAATAAAAGGTATCCAAATTGGAAAAAAGGTAAAACTGTCACTATTTGCAGATGACAAGATACTCTCTCTATACAAAGTCTCCACATAAAAACTATTAGAGTAAATAAATTTTGCAAGGTAGCAGGATATAAGATTAACATAGGGAAATCTGTTACATTTCTTTATACTATCAATGAAATATCAGAAACAGAAAGTAACAACCCTGTTTAAAACAAGGTCGAAAGCAAACAAAAAACAATTTAGGAATAAACTTAATGAAGGAAGTGAAAGACAGGTATGTTGAAAGCTATAATACACTGATAAAGGAAACTGAAGATGATTCAAAGAAATGGAAAACTGTCCAACACTCTTGGACTGGAAGAATAAATGCTATTAAAATGGCCATACAACTCAAAGCAATATACAGGTTTAATGCAATTCTTATCAAAATACCTGTGAAAAATTATATTTTTCACAGAACTAGAACAAATAATCCTAAAATTTATATGGAGCCACAAAAGATCCAGGATTGTCAAAGCAACTCTAAGTGAGTGCCAATTCTGAGAAAAAAGAACAAAGTTGAAAATATAACCCTTTCAGACTTCAGACTATATTACAAAGATAAAGCAATCAAAACAGTATAGCACTGGCACAAAAACAGCCATATAGACCAATGGAACAGACTTGAGCGCCCAGAAACAAACCCACACACCTACAGTCAAATTAGTTTATGACAAAGAAGCCAAGAATATACAATGGAGAAAGGACAGTCTCCTCAACAAGTGGTGTGAGGAAAGATGGACAGCAACATGTCAATCAATGAAACTAGAGCACTCCCTCATAGTACATACAAAAATAAACTCAACATGGTTTAAAGACCTAAAGGTAAGCCATGACACCATAAAACTCCCACAAGAGAACACAGGCAAAACATTCTCTGACATAAATCATAGCAATGTTTTCTTACATCAGTCTCGCAAGGCAAAAGAAATAAAAGCAACATTTCACTTTTGCACAACAAAGGAAACCATCAACAAAATGAAAAGACAGTCTACAAAAGGAGAAAATATGTGCAATGTGGCTGATAAGGGGTTAATGCCCAAAATAACACAAACAACTCATACAACTCAATATTAAAATGAAACAAAAACCAAAACTACCCAATCAAAAAATGGACAAAAGACCTAAATAGACATCTCTCCAAAGAAGACATATAGATAGTCAACAGGCACATGAAAAGATGCTCAACATTGCTAATTAGAGAAATGCAAATCCAAACCACAATGATGTATCATGTCACACAGTCAGAATGGCCATCATCAAAAACTCTACAAATAAAAAATGCTGGAGAGGATGTGGATAAAACAGACTCTTCCTACACTGTAGGTCAGAATGTAAATTGGTGCAGCCACTATGGAAAACAGCACAGGGGTTCCTTAAAAAACTAAAAATAGAGCTACCATATGATCCTTCAATCCCACTCCTGGGTATATATCTAGAGAAAACTTTAATTTGAAAAGATGCATGCACCCCAATGTTCACAGCAGCATTATTTACATTAGCCAAGATAAGGAAGCATTCCAAGTGCCCATCAACACATGACTGGCTTAAGATGTGGCGTATATGGAAAATTCTTGGCCATTACGACTTCCCTGGTGGCTCAGACCATAAGGAATCTGCCTGCAATGCAGAGACCTAGGTTCAGTCCCTGGGTTGGGAAGATCCCCTGGAGAAGGGAATGGCTACCCTCTCCAGTACTCTTGCCTAAAAAATTCCATGGATAGAGGAGCCTGACAAGCTACAGTCCATGGGGTTGCAAAGAGTTGGACACAACTGAGCAACTATGCAATATTACTCAGCCATCTGCAGCAACATGGATGGACTCGATAGAGAATATCATACTTAGTGAAGTAAGTCACACAAAGACAAATATATGGTACCACTTACATGTGGAATCTACAAAATAATACAAATAAATATATACACAAAACAGAAATAGACTCACATAGAAAACAAATTTGGAGAAGGCAACGGCACCCCACTCCAGTACTTTTGCCTAGAAAATCCCATGGACGGAGGAGCCTGCTAGGCTGAAGTCCATGGGGTCGCTAGAGTCGGACCCGACTGAGTGACTTCACTTTTACTTTTCACTTTCATGCACTGGAGAAGGAAATGGCAACCCACTCCAGTGTTCTTGCCTGGAGAATCCCAGGGACGGGGGAGCCTGGTGGGCTGCCGTCTATGGGGTCGCACAGAGTCGGACACGACTGAAGCAACTTAGCAGCAGCAGCAGCAGCAAACAAATTTATGGTTACCAAAGGGCAGGGTTGGGTGGAGTAATTTATGGGTATGAGATCAACAAACTATCATACTATACATAGAGTGGGCTTCCCAGGTGGCGCTAGTGGTAAAGGACCGGCCTGCCAATGCAGAAGACTAAGTGACATGGGTTTGATCCCTAGGTTGGGAAGATCCCCTGGAGGAGGGCATGGCAACCCACTCCAGTATTCTTGCCTGGAGAATCCCCATGGACAGAGGAACCTGGCAGGCTAGGTCCATAGGGTCACAAAGAGTCGGACGCAACTGAAGCGACTTAGCACTCGGCACTCATACATAAAGTAGACAGGCAACAGGAATTTACCATATAGCACAGAGAACTATATTCAGTATCTTACAGCAACATAATGGAAAATAATCTAAAAAATAAATAACTAAATCACTCTGTATACCTGAAACTAACACAATATTTTAAACCGGCTATATTTCAATTTTAAGAAAAGTATACAAGTTTTGCCCTCTCCCCCTTTTCTTTGTCACTGGGGCTTCTGAGCCATAGAATTAAAAGTAACAAATGTTCCCCAGGGCTTGTGCCTGTAAATAACTGATAACAATGGGAATCTGTTTAGATGGGAGGGAGCAGGTCCTGAGGCAGGGCTCAAACTATTCCTTTTAAAATGTGTTTCCAAGAGTGTGAGAACTCAAGGTTTCCGTGAGGTCCCTACCTAACCACACTGGAGGGATCCACATGCCTCTGGGCCACCTGAGGGTCCCCAGTCTCAGTGGGGAAGGCAGGGGCCATTCCTTTGGGAGATGAATCCTATGAAACCTGGCTCTCAACAAGTAGACTCTCTCCCTTCCTAGCCCCGTGACTTGAGGCAAATCCTTTAACATCTGTGAGCTTGTTTCCTTATCTGTAAACAGGCTCACAATGGCTATCTTGCTATCCTCCATGAGGATTTTGAGAATTTCCAAAGGAAAATAAATCATTTATTCAACAAATATTCATCAATTGTCTAATATTGTGCTAGGCACTGTTCTAAGTACTAACAACCAGTAAACAAGAACTTCAGGGACAGAAAGTACATTAAAAAAAACAATAACATAAACGCTGAGAAGACAAATAAAGCAGGCTAAGGGGTATATGTGTGTGTGCCCACGTCAAGGAAGGTCTCCAAGGAAGTGACATTTAAACAGAGACCAGAATGCCATTTAAAGCTATGGCGTGAGATCACTAGAGAGAGTGAAGGTGACCAATGCCTTGCCAACCTAACATCTAAATGGCATGAAGTGGAGAGAGACTGGGAGCAAACACCCTGAGAAAACCATACAGAATTCTGGTCAACGTAAGGCACCAGAACTGAAGCACTGCTGTGCCGTTCAGGCTGCCACTGCTTCCAAGAGGGTGGCGGCTGTGCCATTTAGATCACTGCATATCATGACGGGTCAGCAAGTTGGGGTCAGGAATAAAACCTCTAGTGGCATCTCTGCAGCTCACTAATGCTCTTGGGAGAGTGGAGTGTGGGGTGGGTACAGGGGATGGGAGGAAGTAGCGAGTTACAGCATAGGGACTACCCGTGTGAGGAGCGAGGCAGCACACGCAGATGCAGGGTGGCCAGGTGACGCAGCACCTGAACACCTGCTGTAGAGAAATTCACTGCAACCAATTAGACATTCTCTGCCCTCAAGGAGCTTATCGTTTTATTTAAGGCTTCAACTTACGGTCTGTCTCCCCTGAATAAAATGTAAGCTGCTTTGTAAGCTGCCTAGAACCATGCTTGGCCCACAGTAGGTGCTTAATAAACACTTACTGAATGAATGAATGATCACTATCATCAGTTATCTGGTGTACAGTATTAGAACAGCCTCAGCTGTAGAATCCACACTTCGAGACAGATCCTTGTGGAATTAAAAAAAAAAGAAAGTAAAGAAAACCCAAGTATGTGGTCAACATTTGCTATGTATAAGACTCTGTGGTAAGTACTATGAGAGAGTCAGAAATAATATAAAGACCTCACCCTCAGGTCTGGCAGGAGATGAAGCTATCACTACCACCACTTCTCCCACCCCCCAAAAACCACAGTACAAGGAAAAAGTGATCCGTGCCATAAAAGAGGGAAAGCCTGTGCATAAAGAATAAATGTGACCCCCTAGCTGGGGGAATCAGCCAGTCACAAGAGAAGGCAACAAAAACAGCAGGAGCTACTGTTTACTTAGCATGACTGTCTGAAGGGCACACCATTAAGCACATTTCATGCGTTATTTCCTTTTATTCTCTCAGCATCTCTTCAAAAGCCTTACAACTCAGAATGTTGTTTCTAGGACCTATAAGAACTGGTTAGAAATGCCAGCACTTGGGCACCATTGCATAACTATTGGATCAGAATTGGCATTTTAACAATTTTACAAGGAATTTGTATGTACTATATGTTTAAGCAGCACTGATTTAAAATTATTATTGTCTTTATCTTATACATAAAGAAACTAAGTGAGAGAACTTAGGTGACAAATGGCTTACTCCAAATTACTCTGCTAAAGAGCCGCAGAGCCCCCTTTTGAAGCCAGACCTTACCCCAATGTCTGGGTTTTTAATCATTAAGTTTCATGGAAGAGCTGATGTCAGAGATACGGGGTGATGTTGGGGCATCCAGAGAAAAGATGAATGGGGATTGTGGACAGAGGAGAGGGTCAGCCAAGCCCCCAGGCAGGAAATTTTGGCTGGGCTTCCCGGGTGGCTCAGACAGTGAAGAATCTGCCTGCAATGTGGGAGACCTGGGTTTGATCCTTGGGTTGGGAAGATCATCTGGAGGAGGGCATGGCAACCCACTCCAGGTTTCTTGCCTGGAGAATCCCATAGACAGAGGAGCCTGGTGGGCTGTATAGTCCATGGGGTCATAAAGAATCAGAAATGACTGAGCGACTAATCACAGCACAGAGGATACAGAAAGAAACTCAGTCTGGCTGAAGCTCTAGGAGTCTGAAGGGGTCAGGGAGAAAGATCAGCTGGTTCAGTTCCTGCAGAGTTTTTGTTAACTTGAGGGCAGTAAGGAGCTGCCGTGAGTCCCAGCACAGATGGCCCTAACCATCCTGAGAAGAGTCAGACAAAAAGGGCCCACGCAGACTCAGGAGTCGGGGTCCGCCTCTCCCCCACCGGATAGCCCTGAAGGTGGGACTCAACAACCCATGCGCTCCTGTCCCACGTTTGTATAATGAAGAAAATGTACCTACTTCCTACCTAGGGGAGGCCCCAGCAGTAGATCAAAGCGGTGGGAATTTTGCTTTTAACAAAAAAGCAAGGGAAAAGAGCCAGGACAGTTCAGGATTCTAGTATTTTCAAAGGAAAAACGAAGAAATTCTCATCCCCTGTTCTGAAGCGTACTAAATACAAACTGTATTAGTTGAGGAACCGTAATAGGTTAATGATTTTAGACTTTTCTTCAAATCAAGTACATTTCCTAGAGCTTTGTTGATCTTAGTTTGAAAGTACACAGAGATTGAAATACAGTGAACCATGAAAGAGCTCCCTACACATACCTACACTTACACATGTACACACTCTACCGGAAAAGGAAACAAAGCTTAAAACCTTGAAGATGACAGATCTCATTTGGGCTTTTTATCATTTCTTCAAACCTCAGTACTCTTCAGCCTGAGAAACAACCAACTGTTTCTTACTTTCCGCTTTGAAATTTGATGACACAGGCAAGAATTCTGTGTTCTGGTGCATTTACAGGGCTGAGTGTGGCTGGGAGCTATAAGGACCCACTTTTTCTCCTTCAATGCACTGCCATTTATTCTCACCTAGGAGAGTGCACTGGGTCAGGGAAACCCAAAATCTGGATTTGAATCAGATTCCAGTTCACTGGGTGACCTTGAGGGGGCAGGGAAAGGTTGAGGGCTTACTAAATGCCAGGTGCTTTTTATATGCCATCTCAGTAAGCACTTCTAACCACCTGAGAGGTGGTAGTCTTCTCATATCCGATTCCAGGAATAAAGGTTATTCCATCTTTTATTCAGCAAGCAGTACAGCTGCCATTCCCAGCCTGGACTGAGTCCAAAGCCCCTGCCTCCTAGTTTCCTTCCTGAGGTTCTGGGGTTCCTAACTTGTGCCATGATGGTAAAGGACCTTCTAACCTCACCGTTACACAAAACTCACAGATCATGAAACAAGCATGAATTTACTCCTGCAATTATTATGCATTAGAGTATCACACAGTGTCTGAGCTGGATGTGACACAGCAAGACTCAGTTAGGAAGCCTGGGCCAAAGATTTAGGACCTCAAGCCAGTATTTGTGACAATCAAGGCACCTGTGCCCAGCAGCAGCCCTCTGGCCAGCAGGCAGCAAGTGTAGCAGCAGGAGGAGGAATGAACAGAGACCTTCAACCGACCCCAACCAACCCAGATGTTCTGGTGGCCTCCCTCTGGCCTCCCCCCAGGCGGCTTGGTCTGCAGAGGAAACAGATCTTATGTCTCTTTCTCACCACCTCCTGCCTCTCACTCCGCCACATACAGCTTCCCAGAAATTTCTCTTCAATCACTCTCAGCTTGAGACAATTCCACACCAAGTGCTTATTATTTTACACCTGAGATCACATGTTCAATGGAGTCAGAACATCTGGGTCTCAGCTTCCTCATCTATTAAAGTGGGGGGCGGCGATAATAAAACCCTCAGGAGTTGTTGTGAGACTACAATGAGACAATGAATGGAAATTACTTAACATTGAGCCTGACACATAGTAAACACACAATCAATAGTGATGAATTCCCTGTTACTGACTCTTTCCTTTCTCTAAATTCCTTCTCTTTCTGTACTGCCTTTGAATCAACCCTCCAACCTCTTAGAAAAACAAATCATAGTAAGTGATGGTCTTCTGTAGTCAGATAAGATACAAGAACAGAGACGGAATGGAGGTCACGGCCGCCCTTCCTGGCCCACAAAGCAGACAGTCCCACCAGGCCAAGCAGCGGATGCAGAGGATTCTTATTGCAACTGAGCTACCTGATGCCATTTGATGGCAAAGAGAATGAGGTTTCTTTTCAGAACAGCATCACTGAAAGAGCACTGGCAGCAACAGAAATCCACCCATGTCGGCACTGACCCTAAGTTCTGAGTGTCTGTTCTAGTGAGTCTCTTGACTCCAAGAGCTAACAACAGAGAGCTTATCATAAGGGTTTATGTGGCATTTAAGAGAATGGATTTTTAAAGAAACACAAGAATAGAAACATAGTAGGTGTGGATCAATGGCAGCCCCAAGGCCCTCAGCAGCTGCAGTCTGGGTCTTCACTCATCACATGACTCAGCCACCCTCCAAGGATCTCCTCTATTCTCCTCTTGTTTGGAGTCTACATAACATTTCTCTCCTTCATGGCTTCTGCTTCCTCCTAAGATCAGTTAGCCAGGGCTCCTCAAAGGCTTGACTCTACCTCATGGCTTCTCTATACATACCATTTCAGCCTCAATTTCTGTAGCTAAGTGTCCTTCTGTATCCGCAGTTTAAATGTCTAAGAGAACACGCGTCTTCTTTTACACTGGGTCACATCACAGGTCCCTGGTGAGGCCAGCAATTGGCTGTTCTTGGGTCTGATGTCCATTTCTGGTTCAGTTAAATTTTGACCAGGGTGTAGGGGTAGAGCAAGATATTATGGTAGAAACACAGCTGTCTGGGGCTGCCACTCCATGAACAGGAGTTATGGATGTAGAACTTTCCCTTAGAAAGGGCTGTGGGAATGGCAAGCACCACGGCTGACATGTTGAAAACATCTATACATACTAGAGCCCCACGTGTCTGCTGCTGTCAACCACCAAGATGTCCTCAGCCAACAATGCCAAGGTGCCCAGAGTGAGTAAAGGAATTGTTTGACCAGCCTCCTCCTTCCCTGTCAGTGGGCTCATGAATAGGTGATGTCCTCCCACTTTTTTCTTATAAAGATTAACAGAGTTAATTCCAATTGCAACCTCTCTAACCCTCTTCTTTCTTTGTATCTGTCAGCCATTACTCAGTGCAGTGACTGTGGTAGCTGTAACTTTGGTCTGCCCAGCACACTTTCCCTCTTCACAATTTTTATTTACTGTTGGCTGTGCTGGGTCTTTGTTGCTGCACACGGGCGGTGTGGCAGGTCTTTGTGGGTTGTGCGGGCTTCTCACTGTGGTGGCTTCTCCTGTTGCAGGGCACAGGCTCTGAGTGCACATGCTTCAGTAGTTGTGGTCCATGGGCTTAGTGGGCCCTCAGGATGTGGGATCTTCCTGGACCAGGGATCGAACCTGTGTCCCTTCCACAGGCAGGTGGATTCTTAACCACTGGACTACCAGGGAAGTCTGCACCTTCCCTTTTTTGGTTTTTTTAGAAGAACCCCACTCCCACTTCATTTAGTCCTGAGTCGAGGGGCTGTCATGCAAAGTGCTTCAGCCCTTCATCACAGAGGATGGATCCCCGGCCCAAAGTAGATGATCAGAATAAACCACCCCCCCTTGCCAGGCACGGGGACAACTCAGACGATTCCATCTGAGGAACAAAGCCAAACTAAGACACACAAGGTTAAGTGACTATGAGAGATAGAGAAACACCCTAAGAATATTTTGGCCCCTGGATCCAGCTATGCAGTTTTATAAGCCAATAGAGTTTCTTTTTAAAGTTAAGAGTGCCTAAGCTGGTCATTTGCAACCAAGAGAGTTCTGACAGGTATACGCAGAGTTTTCTTAAGGAAATTCTTTACTCTCTCACTTTTTTTCCTCCCTTATCTCACTGGTTCCATCTCCCGGTCCTTAAATGACTCTAATCAAAGCTGACACACTGTATTATAACAAGTTGCCAATAAGCGGCAAAGGAAAAGACAGTTCAAGTGGCCTAAGGTTTTGTACCATCCAAAAGAAGAGTAGAGACATTTATCATTTCCATAATTTATCAACTTTGGTTAAATTGAAATTTCAAGGGTAACCATTAAAAGAAGAGCAAGAAGAGCATAATGTCCGTTTGAAACTAGAAGAAGGGGGTAAAAGCAGTGATTAAAAACCACCTCCCCAACAGGAAAAAGAGAGCTAAAATAAAGGGAGAACTAGCAGGACAAACGCGCTGAAACATAAAATAGGACGACAAACTTAAACCTCAATACATCCATGGTTGTATTAAATGAATACGGACTAAATGTACCACCTAAGAGACAAAGACTATAAAAAACCAAACCCCAACTATATGCTATTTATAACAGACATTCTTAAAACACACAGAAACAGAAAGGGTGAAACAAAAAGGATAGGAAAAGATATACCTTGCATAAACTAACCAAAAAAGATGGTATGGCTATACTGGTATCAGATAAAATAGAGTTAAGGCTAAAAAAAATAAGGTTAGTACACCAAGAAGTAGAACAACTTCATATTTGTATGCACTTGATAATTGGGCTCAAAGATATAAAAGCAATAAATTAAAAGGTAAAATAGACAATGTCATTATCATAGTTGTATATTTTAACACATTTCTCTATAATAGCTAAGATAAGCAAAAAAAATCAGTAAGGATCAAGAATTTAAAATAATTAATAAACTTGATCTAATGGCATTACAAAGAACTATTACAGAGAATCCAATAATTAAAGAATACAAATTATTTTCAAGCACACATATAACACTTATAAAAACTCAAAACAGAGCCCTAAAAGAAATTTCAACAAATTTAAAAGATTAAGATTATACAGAACAAGCTCACTGACTACAATCAATTAATAAAAGATAACTAGAAAATACTCATATCCTTGGAAATGAAGAAAACATGTCTAAGATACCTATGAGTCAAAAGGGCAATCACACTGGATACTAGAAAGTGTTAATGAATGAATAAAATACTACATATCAAAACTCATGAGCTCTGACTAAACAGTATTTGGAAAAAAATGCTTAACTTTAAATGTAAAGAATAAAAATAAAAAGTATAGAATTTAATGAACTAAGCATCCATTTCAAAAAGTTAGAGGAAAAAATAAAAAAATATACTAGGAAAGTAAAATTCTTTTTTAAAAAAGCAGAATTTAATGGAATAGAAAACCCAACCATGGAGAAAACCAATGAAGACAAAAGTTGGTTCTTCAAAAGAAACCTCTACTAAGCTCAAGAAGAAAAAAGAAAAGGCATAAAAATAAAATCAGATGGAAAGAGGATATTGCTACAGATGTTGCAGACATGAAAAGGGAAAGGAAATATTACAAAGTTTACATAAATAAATCTGAAACTTTAAAAGGGACAAATTCCTGAAAAATATTACTCGAAAACTATCTTAAGAAGAAATTGAAAAACTTGTCCTAGAAGCATTAAACATTGAATCTGTGGTTAAAAATAACATAATAAAATAAACTTCCAGATCCAGGTCGCTTTGTCACAGAGTTCTTTCTTACATTCAAGGGACAAAGGAGGGAAACTAATACGGATGGTGGAAGCGGAAGTTGATGGGCATGATTTGATCTTTGGACCAGTGGTAGTGGCTGGGATTGTCCCACTCACCTTATACTTGTGAGTTTCCCCAGAAACTGTGACTAACCAGAATCCTGGAGAGGTTGTCCCCAGATGGAGTGAAGTTGACGTAGAAGGGAAAGGTTTGACTATAGGGAATACCACTGGTGCCCCACCCAGATCCTCTTTACTGCCTAGCACACCCATCCCCCAGACACAAGTGTCAGCTGCTAACAACAAACTGATGTCTCTTCTCCAGAAAACTGCCACCTCACCTAGTTATCCTTCTCTTCCTCTCCTCCCTCCATCCTGCTTCCCTCATTCTCCTTTTCCTGACCACTTCTTCCAATGCATCATTTGAGTGTTAATCCCCACTAAGGTCCTGCTTCAACAGAACAGGATCTAAGATAAACAGCTAGGAGGATGAAAAGGGCAGGAGAAGGTACTTTTAAAACATATAACTGACAAGGAACCACTACTCAAAATTTATACAGAACTCAGATAAATCAATAAGAAAAGCTGAAAAATAGGCAAAAGACGGAATAGGCAGCAAACAACAGATGCTATCTGATTAACCAATAAAAAAGTGCTCATCAATAGTAACCAAGGAAAGAAAATTAAAACCACAGAGATATCAATAAAAACCACCTACAAGAAGAGTTTCAAATTTTTAAATTGACAATACCAAGTCACTGCAAGGATGTGAAAAAACAGGAACTGTTACATATTGCTGGTAGCAAAGTAAATTGGTACAATCACTTGGAAAACCATTTGGCATTATCTAGCAAAGAAATTCTTCTTCAACATATATAACCTAAAGAAACTTGTTCACAGGACTTCCCTGGCTATCCAGTGGCTGGGACTCTCTGCTTTCACTACAAGGCGCGCGGGTTTGATCCCTGGTCGAGGAACTATGATGCCACAGGCTACGCAGCATGGTCAACAAATTTTAAATAAAATAAAATGGTTAAATGGTGAATTTAAAAAATACATAAAAATTAAGAAACTCATTCACATACACAATAGAAAATGTCTAAGGATGTTCATGGCGGCACTGTTCTTTGCATTTAGAAACTATATCATAAGAAACTTGTAAACACAAGGATGAATAACACTACTGTGACATATTCATACCATGAAACATTGCTAGCGATGAAAGTAAGTGCAGTCACCACATGGATTCAGCTCACAAACAAGCTGAGCAAAAGAAGCAAACACAAAAAGCACACAATATGATTCTACAGGTATAAAGTTAGAAACCTAGCAAAAAAGTAAGTGTATCGCTGAGAATGCAAACATAGGTGACAAAACTACAAAGAAAAGCAAAGAAACAATTATCACAAAAGTCAAGATAGTTTCTTCCAAGGAGGCGGTTTTGATTTGGAAGGGGGTGCTATGACTACTGGCAATGTTCTATTTCTTGACATAGGCGGTAGTTACATGTGTATTTCCCTTAGAACTGTGAAATGATACATTTATGGATTTTACCCACATGCATTCTTGGTTGTATTTCTCTCTTTTTTTAGGCTGTGCCTGAGACATGCAGGATCTTAGTCCCCCCGCCAGGGATTGAACCCGTGCCCCCTGCAGTGGAAGCATGGAGTCTTGACCACTGGACTTCCTGTGTCACATACTTTTAAAAGTTTAAAACAAAGACAATAAAATAAACATATTGATTACCGTTTGACTCTTACCTATGAAAAGTGAGGTGAGTTGGCACCCAAAGTCCTGGTGGAGCTATCTGGTTGAAGGTTGGCATTCCTGAGTATTCTTGGTAGGCAAAATCCTGGAGAGGAGTAAAAGTGATTTGCCAAAAAGCCTTGGGTTAGAGTTAGGACGAGAAAGGATTCAGCTCCCAAACCCTGAGAAAAGCTTTGAAAATACATAACTCTACTGTGTGGTCTGAGGTGACCCCAACCAAGGCTGCCTCTATGCGCTTCCCAAATAGGGGAGACTGGGGGAACCAGCTTAGTCTCAAGCTCCACACATGCCCTTTGGGAGAATGGCTAAGCACAGTGGCATAAATTTAAAGAGCTCCAACCTTGGAATCCAAGCATGGGATCAACTGGCAGGGCCATGGTCCAATAAGGGCACTGAGCAGCAGTGGACACACTTCCTTAAATGGTGCAGGACAGCTGTTCAATAGTCATATGATACAGCTGCGTCAGAAACAATGTGGGTAGACTGCTCAGACTACTGTTCTCTCCCTTCTGGAGAGGAAGACTGACTTCTTTGGACTGTCTGAGCCCCCAGGGGGCTTGGAAGTGGGAGACTTTGTAATTCTCACTAATGGGGGCATTAAGAGACTTGGGAGATTATTTGGAAAAATAAAGAAATATGGGGCTGCTTAGAACCCAACTGGTTTTGAAATGAGATATATGGTTAAACATCCAAAATGAAAAGACAAAATATTAACCAAATGAATCTGCTTATCTACCTTTATCTACCTTTATGAACATATTAGCATGTGTACAGGTAGGAACTAATACATCCCTAGGCTAAAAGAAAGACTAACGAGGGAAATAAGGAAACATTTCAAAGCAAGCCCATGATAGGTGACTTAAGAGAAGATCCATTCATTAAGGTAAACTGAAAGGACAAAATGCTTCTTGTACTATTATTATTATGTGCCTGACACACGCAGAAGGAACTTGTTTCTTTTACATCTTCCTTGAAAAGCATCTCAGTATCTTCTTGGTTTCCCAGGACACCATCTTTACCACCTCTTAAAGCTCTCACTTGCTCCCAATCTACATCTTTATCAGAGCCCCACTGATTTGCCCCTTCGGATTATCCCTCTAAAGATTCTGAGATACCTAAACCAGGGTCTATATGTGTTGTTGTTCTGGGTTTTTTTTTTTTTTTTCTGTTTCTACTTATTACCACTCCCCTTGGTCCTGCCACTGATGGATGTTTGTTAAAGGAAAGAAGGAAAGAGGCTGGGAGGGAGCAAAGGATATTATGGCTGCACTGTAACTGAAAAAAAAGAGAGAACCACCATCAGAAAACAAACTGCAGGGAACTGGGGACTACCTGACCATGTATTACTTGACAGCTACTTATGTTATCATAAAAATACAATTCGTCTGATAACCATGGAAACCAAAAAGAAGGCACCGAGGTGAGGGTGGCTCTTTTCAGAAATCTAAAAACAATAAGAGGGCTGCCTGAAACCAGAAAAAGAAATCCAAGCACTGTACGCCTGAGGAAATCCTTTACTAAAAGGCCTGACAAAGCAGCGCTTTCTCCAGTCTCTAAAACCTCACCAGGCTTCAACAAGGGCGCTGGGACCGCTGGGGCTGATCATGAAACTATTCAGGCCTCTGTGTGCATCGGTCCCTTGGGGCCAGCTGCTATGAGGAAGGCTCACTGGGGACCTATTGTTATTTTAAAATGTACTAAGAACTGGCAGAGGAATATGTGTGTGTGTGTTTCTTCTCCAGATCCTATCAGGTACACAAGCACACAGTAAGTGCTCCATATATACTTGTTGAATAAATGAAGAAATCAGGTTAAAATTCAGGGAAAGCACAGCATCTGGTAAACAGTGTGTGTTCTTTTCACCACCCAGTGCCAACATCCTGTCAGGTTCTGAGAAAATCAAAGTCCTGTACTCAGTTCTGGGTCCAGTTTCTCCATTTGCCCAAGGAGACAACTGGAGTAGATGGTTTCCCAGGCATCTTCCAGCTCTGACAGTCAATCACTGTATTGTGCTTTTTTTGGTGGCAGCACACGCCTGGCACTTCTCTTTCCCCTCAGAGGGAATCTGATACCCATCTGCTCCAATACATTAATGTTCCCATCCTGACTGACTCACTTGGTAGAAACAACAGGTTCACATGCCAACTGTAAATGAGAAGGCAAAGGGGGCCCAGACAGAAATGGGGAAGAACTCCACTTGGCCCCGTTCTTAGGAAATCAGTACAGCACTCTTTTTAGGAATAAATATGCAGAAACGGAAGTGTGATGATTCTAAACATCCCTCACCTGAATGACTCTCTAGCTTACTAATACCTGTACTAATAGCAAATTATTGAGCATTTCTGTGCCTGACACGGTGCTAAGCCCTATTACACTTAATCTTCACAACAATCTCATGAGCTAATTACTGTTGTTATCTTCTTCTAACAGATAGGGTTCTATCCTGCTCGAGGTTGCACAGTAAGTGGCAGAGCTAGGATATGAATCCAGGTGTAACTGACACCCTGAGTTCTGGCTCTTCAGATGGCTTTTCCACCTGTTCTTCATTGTGGTCCTGTGAGCGAGGCAGGACAGGATTGATCACCTTTACTTTAAAGATGGAGAAACTAGTCTCGGGACAGGCTTTGCGATTTGCACAAAACACAGAAGACATAAAAGGTGCCTGGCCTCAAACACTCGCTCCTGCGTTCCGAGATGAGGGTTCTTCCCATCTTCCTCTTCGACTTCATTAACAGACTCGCACAACCTCCAGGCTGAAGGCAACCGCAGAGATCCACCTTCCTGGCCCCGTTTCACAAAAGGGGAAACCAAGGCACAGATGTTCTCCGGAGCAGCTAAGCCTCCAAGTGCCAGCAGAGCGCGGGGCCGCGGGCGGCCTGAGGGCAGCCCTCCCGGTGCAGCCGGGGCCAGGTGCTCAGACTCCTTGGCCGGCAGCCTCGCGAAGCGCCCGAGGTCCCCGGGAGGCAGCCCCAGGGCGCCCGAGCCCCCTCCCCAGGGCCGCCCCCTGCTCCGGGGCCAGGGCATCCCGGGGTCTCGGGCTGTCTCCCCCTTACCTCGCCGGGAGCTGTCCGGGGCGCTAGCCCACAGCACCGCGGGCCTCGGGCGCCGGGGCCGCAGCCACCTGAGCGAGGACTGCGGCGCGGGGCCAGGGGCGGGCACGCCTCGAGCCCCGCCTAGGGGCGGTATTTGCCGCGCTGGTGCGGGGCGGCAGCCGTCACGTGACGCGCGGGGAGGGGATGCCGGGAGCGGCGGGCGCGCGGCCGGGCTGGGCTTCCGGACCACCGCGGCGGAAAGGAACCCGGAGTCTCCTCAGGGAGGGTAGGGAGAGGGAGACGTGAACGGGGCGGATGAGGCTTCAGACGCTACGAAGTTGAGCTCGCGGAAGGACGATTAAGGCTGGTACTGCATGGCCCCCTGGAGCAGAAATAGAATCGGTGGGTGGAAATTGCAGGCAGGCGACTGGGGTCACTATGAAGAAGATTCTTCCAGTCACCAGTTATCTGTCGGTGTAATGGGCTGTTCCAGGAGGTAATGAGCAACTTTGTAGGTGTGCGCAGAGGGGCTGGTTCATTCATTCAACGAACTGACCGCTGGCTATGGTCCAAATAATATGCTGGGAGTATATATTAAATGATTTTATGTATACACACTACCTGTCACATACTTGTTGCTGCTGCTGCTGTTATTATGGGCACAGACGTGAACAAAGCTGATGTGGCTTCTGTCCTCCTTAAGTTAATTTCTGAGTGAAGAAGGTAGACATTAATCAGATATCATTTAAATAATTTGTAGTAAGTGCATGGGAAGAACCCAGATTTAAAACTAGGGGGCAAGGGAGGGTGGTCAGGAGTTAGCCAGACAGAAGAGAGGCCGGTAAAGCCTCTATGAAAGCTCTTGGGTGGGGTGGGGCAAAGAAGAGAAGATTGCTCTTTGGGTAAATGGAAGATGTCCAGTTTGTCTGAAGCTTATTGTGTTGACAAAGAACAGTGTAAGTGAAATTAAAGCCAGGTAGGGATCAGATCATGCAACATTTAGTAAGGCACAGTAAGGATTTAAAAATTTTATGTAAAAGGAAGGCAAAGAAGGGGTGAAGGATGTGGGTGATTTGAGACCCCCCCTCCCTCTTTTAGTATGATAGGAGTCGTGGGGAAGATCCCTTGAAAAAGGAAATGGCAACCCACTCCCATTTTCTTGCCTGGAAAATTCTGTGGACATAGGAGCCTGGCAGGCTACAGTCCATGGGTTCACAAAGAGTCAGACCAAACCTTAAAAAAAAAAAAGAAGAAGAAGTATGCCAGCTACTATGTGGAGAATAGACAAAGTAAGAGTGGAAGCATGGAGGTTGGTTAAAACTTGGACTGCAGTGATGGTAGTGAAGATGGAAGTAGATTCAAGGAACTTTATTGAGGTAGTCAGCCTCAAGGCTTGATAGGGGAAACTAGGGGGATTCCCCAGTCTTTTAGCTTAACGTGATTGGATCCATGAAAATGCTATTTTGTGAACTATTATCAGTGTCAGTTCAGTCGCTCAGTCATGTCCGACTCTTTGCAACCCCATGAACTGTAGCACGCCAGGCCTCCCTGTCCATCACCAACTCCTGGAGTCCACGAAACCCATGTCCATTGAGTCGGTGATGCCATCCAGCCATCTCATCCTCTGTTGTCCCCTTCTCCTCCTGCCCCCAATCCCTCCCAGCATCAGGGTCTTTTCAAATGAGTCAGCTCTTTGCATCAGGTGGCCAAAGTATTGGAGTTTCAGCTTCAACATCAGTCCTACCAATGAATGTTCAGGACTGATCTCCTTTAGGATGGACTGGTTGGATCTCCTTGTAGTTGAAGGGACTCTCAAGGATCTTCTCCAACACCACAGTTCAAAAGCATCAATTCTTTGGCGCTCAGCTTTCTTTATAGTCCAACTCACACATCCATATATGACTACTGGAAAAACCATAGCCTTGACTAGACAGACCTTTGTTGGTAAAGTAATGTCTCTGCTTTTTAATATGCTATCTAGGTTGGTCATAACTTTCCTTCCAAGGAGTAAGCGTCTTTTAATTTCATGGCTGCAATCACCATCTGCAGTGATTTTGGAGCCCCAAAAAATAAAGTCAGCCACTGTTTCTACTATTTCCCCATCTATTTGCCATGAAGTGATGGGACCAGATGCCATGATCTTAGTTTTCTGAATGTTGAGCTTTAAGCCAACTTTTTCACTCTCCTCTTTCACTTTCATCAAGAGGCTCTTTAGTTCTTCTTCACTTTCTGCCATAAGGGTGGTGTCATCTGCATATCTGAGGTTATTGATATTTCTCCCGGCAATCTTGATTCCAGCCTGTGTTTCCTCCAGCCCAGCGTTTCTCATGATGTACTCTGCATATAAGTTAAATAAGCAGGGTGACAATATACAGCCTTGACGTACTCCTTTTCCTATTTGGAACCAGTCTGTTGTTCCATGTCCAGTTCAAACTGTTGCTTCCTGACCTGCATACAGGTTTCTCAAGAGCCAGCTCAGGTGGTCTGGTATTCCCATCTCTTGAAGAATTTTCCACAGTTTATTGTGATCCACACAGTCAAAGGCTTTCACATAGTTAATAAAGCAGAAATAGATGTTTTTCTGGAACTCTTTAGCTTTTTCGATGATCCAGAGGATGTTGGCAATTTGATCTTTGGTTCCTCTGCCTTTTCTAAAACCAGCTTGAACATCTGGAAGTTCACGGTTCACGTACTGCTGAAGCCTGGCTTGGAGAATTTTGAGCATTATAGCGTGTGAGATGAGTGCAATTGTGCAGTAGTTTGAGCATTCTTTGGCATTTCCTTTCTTCGGGATTGGAATGAAAACTGACCTTTTGCAGTCCTGTGCCCACTGCTGAGTTTTCCAAATTTGCTGGCATATTGAGTGCAGCACTTTCACAGCATCATCTTTCAGGATTCGAAATAGCTCAACTGGAATTCTATCACCTCCACTAGCTTTATTTGTAGTGATGCTTCCTAAGACCCACTTGATTGCACATTCCGGGATCCAGGAACTATTATAAGGGGAACATATTTGGTGGGGGCGGTAGGGGGGGGTGTCAAGAACTCAATGTTGGACTTGTTAAATTTTAAATGCCTGTGTGTCAGCCAAATGGAGATCAAAAGATATTTTGATACAGACCTCTGGATTTTGGAAGAAAATGTCAACTACAGAAATCTAACTTCAAAGACCTACAGGACCTTCTAGAACTAACACTAAAAAAGATGCCCTTTTCAACATAGGGGACTGGAATGCCAAAGCAGAAAGTCAAGAGATACCTGGAATAACAGGTAGATTTGGCCTTGGAGTACAAAATGAGGCATGGAAAAGGCTAATAGAGTTTTGCCAAGAGAATGCACTGTCATAGCAAACACCCTCTTCCAACAACACAAGAGACAACTCTACACGTGGACATCACCAGATGGTCAATACGAAAATCAGATTGATTATATTCCTTGCAGCCGAAGATGGAGAAGCTCTTTACAGTCAGCAAAAACAAGACCAGGAGCTGCGTGTGGCTCAGATCATGAACTCCGTATTGCCAAATTCAGACTTAAATTGAAGAAAGTAGGGAAAACCAGTAGACCATTCAGGTATGACCTAAATCAAATCCCTTATGATTATATAGTGGAAGTGACAAATAGATTCAAGGTTTTAGATCTGATAGATAGAGTGCCCGAAGAACTATGGATGGAGGTTTGTAACATTGTACAGGAGGCTGTGGTCAAAACCATCCCCAAGAAAAAAAAATGCAAAAAGGCAAAATGGTTGTCTGAGGAGGCCTTACAAATAGCTGAGAAAAGAAAAAAAAAAAAAAAAACAGAGGAGAAAAGGAAAGATATATCCATCTGAATGCAGAATTCCAAAAATAGCAAGGAGAGATAAGAAAGCCTTCCTCAGTGATCAGTGCAAAGAAACAGAGGAAAACAAATGGGAAAGACTAGAGATCTCTTCAAGAAAATTAGAGATTCCCAAGAGAACATTTCATGCAAAAATGGGCACAATAAAGGACAGAAATGATATGATTCTAACAAAAGCAGGAGATATTAAGAAGAGGTGGCAAGAATACACAGAAGTCCTATACAAAAAGATCTTCATGACCTAGATAACCACGACGGTGTGATCACTCACCTAGAGCCAGACAGTCTGGAGTGTGAGGTTAAGTGGGCTTTAGGAAGCACGACTACAACCAAAGCTAGTGGAGGTGAGGGAATTCCAGTTGATCTATTTCAAATCCTAAAAGATGATGCTGTGAAAGTGCTGCACTCAGTATGCCAGCAAATTTGGAAAACTCAGCAGTGGGCACAGGACTGCAAAAGGTCAGTTTTCATTCCAATTCCAAAGAAAGGCAATGCCAGAGAATGTTCAAACTACTGTACAATTGCACTCATCTCACACTCTAGCAAAGTAATGCTCAAAATTCTCCAAGGCAGGCTTCAGCAGTCACGAACCAACAACTTCCAGATGTTCAAGCTGGATTTAGAAAAGGCAGAGGAACCAGAGATCAAATTGCCAAGATCTGGATCATGGAAAAAGCAAGAGAATTCCAGAAAAACATCTATTTCTGCTTCATTGACTACGCCAAAGCCTTCGGATCACAACAAACTGTGGAAATTTCTTCAAGAGATGGGAATATCAGACCACCTGACCTGCCTCCTGAGAAATCTGTATGCAGGTCAGGAAGCAAGAGTTAGAAACGGACATGGAACAACAGACTGGCTCCAAATTGGGAAAGGAGTACATCAAGGCTGTATATTGTCACCTGCTTATTTAACTTATATGCAGAGTACATTATGCAAAATGCAGGGCTGGATGAAGCACAAGCTGGAATCAAGATGCCAGGAGAAATATCAATACCACCCTAATGGCAGAAAGCAAAGATGAACTAAAGAGCCTCTTGATGAAGGTGAAAAAGGAGAGTGAAAAAACTGGCTTAAAACTCAAAGTTCAAGAAACTTCATGACATCCGGTTCCATAACTTCATGGCAAATAGATGGAGAAACAACGGAAACAGTGACAGACTTATTTTTGGGGCTCCAAAATCACTGCAGATCGTGACCACAGCCATGAAATTAAGAGGCTTGCTCCTTGGAAGAAAAGCTACGACCAACCTAGACAGCATGTTAAAAAGCAGATATGTTACTTTGCCAACAAAGGTCCATGTAGTCAAAGCTATGGTTTTTCCAGTAGTCATGTATGGATGTGAGAGTTGGACCATAAAGAAAGCTGAGCGCCATAGAATTGATGGTTTTGGGCTGTGGTGCTGGAGAACTCTTGAGAGTCTGTTGGACTGCGAGGAGATCCAACCAGTCCATCCTAAAGGATATCAGTCCTGAATATTCACTGGCAGGACTCATGCTGAAGCTCCAGTACTTTGGCCACCTGATGCTTAGAACAGAGTCATTGGAAAAGACCCTGATGCTGGGAAAGATTGAAGACATGCAGAAAAGGGGACGACAGAGGATGAGATGGCTGGATGGCATCACCAACTCGACAGACATGAGTTTGAGCAAGGTCTGGGAGTTGGTGATAGACAGGGAAGCTGGGGATGCTGCAGTCCATGGGGTCACAAAGAGTTGGACACAACTGAGCAACTGATCTGAACTGAATCTAAGAATGCTGTGAAAAACAAATCATTGCAGCATACTGAGGTTTGAAATAGCTGACTTCAGTGATCCCACTGACATATCTCAGTCCTTAGTTCTATACAATGTATTCTCTAAAAATATATTCCATCTATTAATACCATATGATGAATTGTTATTATTACAGATTCTGGGTGAGGCCTGAGTTACCATGCAGCTTTTCTTTTATAAATGGAAAGAAAAACACAAAAACACACGCACCCTAAGTCTAAGGCCAACAATTTATTTTAAGCAAAGTCAAAGTTGTACACACTAGCTAGATACAAATAGCAGACCACTCTGACTTAGGTCAGATCAGAACAGGGGAAGTTCAGACTACATCACACTACAATGGGCGTGATGATTTATCTCATTATCTTTGGGCAAAGCTATAACATGTTTAATCCTTTGAAGGGTGTCCCATTGTATGAAACTGGCAGTCTTGATGTCTGTCAAAAAGCAATCAAAAGCCCGAGTTTCTGGATTTGTGCCAGCCAACATTATTGTTTTGGCGTTTCTATGAAACAGTTAAGCCTTTCAAAGGAGTGTAACAGCTTTCTACAAGAGCATGCTGTCTCTCTCATTGGTACAAACATCACTTGCCACATGGAAATTTTGTTTTTAAATATGTGCTTAAAATACAAGAACATAATTTGTAAACTGCATCTTTCTGCCCTCACCTCATCTATGCCTGCCTCTATCCCACCGCTAGATGTGCATTGATTTTTCTCCTACATTAGAAAGGACCTGCGCATCTTTGCATTCTGGCACATGGTTGGTATTTATTGTAAAATGATAAGTACACCTACATCATCTCCTTAACCGTGTGAACGTTATTTCCCTTGTGTTATAGAAAAGTGAGGCTCAGAGTGATTTGTCCAGGGTCAATATAGTAGACATCTGTCGTTCCTTTTTGGCTGTCCAGTATCTGAATTCATGCCTACATTTGGGAATTCCCCATCCTATGAACTTGCTGGCAATCAGAGCATGCCTTTCACTACAGAAGCTGAAATTGATTTTTTCTTTACTTTTCCACGTGACCCTGATGCTATAAATTAAATATTCCTTGGACTTGGAATCAGAAATACAACAAAGTTTTATCTTGGAGTAATTCTCTATGGCAACCATAGCAAATGCAGCAAGATGTTTTCTGAGCAATACTGGCTGCCATGATAGTCCAGGGACCTCTGGCTTGGTAGTAAGTGGTGGCATCTGCTGCTGCTAAGTCGCTTCAGTTATGTCTGACTCTGTGCGACCCCACAGATGGCAGCCCACCAGGCTCCCCCGTCCCTGGGATTCTCCAGGCAAGAACACTGGTGTGGGTTGCCATTTCCTTCTCCAATGCATGAAAGTGAAAAGTGAAAGTGAAGTCGCTCAGTCGTGTCCGACTCTGTGTGACCCCATGGACTGCAGCCTACCAGGCTCCTCGGTCCATGGGATTTTCCAGGCGAGAGTACTGGAGTGGGGTGCCATTGCCTTCTCCGAAGTGGTGGCATCTAATCCTCAGCAAAGGTGGTGTCCTCACTGCACCAGTTGCATGGAGTGACAAAGGGGGATATGTTCCAGTTGCCTAGTCTCCAGGCCTCCTGGTGATGCTACCTATAATCCTTTATAATGAATTACTTTTCTCCTTACATCTACCAAAACTGGATTTTGGTGTTTGCAAGTTAAAAAATCTGACTCATAGAGTCACGTAATAGCAGAGCTGAGGACTTTGAACTGATTCTAGTGTTCCTTCCTAACATAAACCTGTACTCTTCAACAGCCCACATTTTCTACAGTACATTTTGATGTCTCTGAATCACCCTTTATTCACCAAATTTATCTTTTAATGTCAGGGGATTGTTGAATATTTCAGTCGCACAGTGAGGCAGCTGCCAAGGAACATAGTTTCAAATGTAGCAGCATCACTGTACAGTTGTTCATGTAATATTAAAATTTGTTTGTATTCTTATCCTTTATAGGCCTAAGCAGAAAATGAAAATACTACTTATGTGACTGAGAAACAGGTGAAAATAATCAGAAGTGCTTAGAGCAGATCTTTAGGTTTAGCAGAATGCTTATTGGACTAAAGTCAGCTGTGTGTTTCTGAAGACAATTTAAGAACCTTTTATATAACTGAAAATATTTCATAAGGTACTGTGTTTAAGAGTGTAAGTGATTGTGTAATGTGTTTACATCTCAGCAACAACAAGTCGATTCAACTTTTAGATGTGTACTTTCTATGTTTTTGTGAACTTGCACAAAAGCAGGCAAATGGTACCACCTCCACTCCAGTACTCTTGCCTGGAAAATCCCATGGATGGAGGAGCCTGGTAGGCTATAGTCCATGGGGTTGCTAAGAGTCGGACACGACTGAGTGACTTCCCTTTCACTTTTCACTTTCATGCATTGGAGAAGGAAATGGCAACCCACTCCAGTGTTCTTGCCTGGAGAATCCCAGGGACGGGGGAGCCTGGTGGGCTTCCGTCTATGGGGTCGCACAGAGTCGGACATGACTGAAGCGAATTAGCAGCAGCAGCAGCAAGCATAGCTGTAATACTGAGTGCACACAAGTAGCAACTGTTCACGTCTCCTGGGTGACGTCTGTAATAGAGTAGGTAAGAATCTTGGTGCTTTATTTATAATTTATTATTGTAGCCTTTAAAAAATAGCCTTTAAAAATATTGAGGCTCTCTTGTGATGTGTAACTTGGAATTGCAGTATATATACTAGCCAGCAGATGTCAGGATGGGATCTCTTTCTTAAGACTAAAGTATGAAAACACAATAAACAACAGGAGTTCCTAAAAGAATCAACGGTCTTCTTGCTCTTCAGTGCTCAATACACTTCAGTCACACTTCACAGTCTTCCTTAACACATATACTTTAGCATTTTTTCGACCCCTCCTCCCACCAGCACTTTTATGTGGACAGTTCCTATTCATCCAAATCAGTCACTTCCATGGGGAACCCTCCCTGCTTCTTCCCCATCCCAGGAAGCCAGGGCTCCTTTATTCTATGTTCTTACAGCCATGTTAGTTTACTCTCATAGCAGTTTACATAATGACTTAATTATTGATGAATTTAGGTAATATCCAACTCCCCTGCTATTTTGTAAGCCTCTTATGGATTGGTACAATGACTGAAATCTTCTCTTCTGTATCCCTCACCTACCACAGTGCCTGGTCCTCTGTAGTCACTAAATAAGTATCTGTGAATGTGAACACCTCCACCAAGGAGACTGGGAATATTTTTGGAGGCCTAGACAACAGGTAGTGTCTGAAAGCCACTGGTTGCTTTAAAAAATAGATTTCCTAAGCTCCATCCATAGCAGTTCTGATTCAGTAGGTCTTTGTTTAAAAGCTTATTGTGTGGTTTGCAGCCTGCTTTGGAAAAGCCCTCTGCATGTGGTGCCCGACACTGCCAGTGTTCTTTTCCCTATTATACTTGAACCTCTCCTTTGGCAAGGGGCATCTGTGTATGAAAACTGTCCCTAGTATGCATTCTTTGATTCCCAAGTACCTGACACCCAGCCTAGTATCCACTGACTCTTAAAATTTTATGTGAAAAAAACATCAGGTACCCATAAACACGAAGACATACTTATTGTAAGAGTTCTTTTCCTACCAAGAAATGAGTACTACAAATATGCTATTTTACTATCTTATTTACATATGGAATTGGAAGGAAGGAAATAAGTGATAATCTGAGTCTACAGTATCTAGCACCGTTTCTGGCATCCCCCCTGCTCCCCCCCTACCCCGTTCTTCTCTGCTATTCACTGTAAACTCAAGAAAGGTGAAATTACTAACAGTGGTCTAAGTTTGATATGCTTAAGAAAACAGGCTGAAAAAAAATTTTAAGTGCTTTCTGTCAGATCAGGAATAAATAAGCACCCTGCAACTTAGGGAACAATAAAGTAAAAAATACAAATTCTTTTTATGGTGATGAACTTCTAAGCAGTAGAAGGCTTGCTAACAACAGTGAGGGTTTGGTTAGAGGAAAAAGTAGATGTTAAATTAAATGCCCTTCTCTTCAGCTTCTTTAACAGCATCATTGTTTCACTAAGCTAACAACAGTATTTTACTAAGAATGATTTTCTCAAGATTTAATAGGTTTAAGGTTTAACTTACACTTTTATTTTTATGTTCAGTAAAGAATCTGTGTCTTACACTTGTGACCAATGAAAACAATGGTTATTACAAAAATTGAGTGAAATTCTATAATTGATGTGAAGGTTCAATAGAAAGCTTGTTAAATTTTATTCAGAAGTATACCAAAAATATATAGATGTTGAATTTTACTAATGATGGTAAGATGAGCAGTTCATTGGATCATTTCCTGGTTCTAATTTTCATCTAGCACATTTCTAAACATTTTTTTGCAATATCTTTATTATTTCAAGTAATTTATATATTGTTTTTCTTCTATCAGCTGAGATAATCAGAGACAATGCAATTTGAATTTGGGGAAGAAGAGCATCACATACATTCCCACTGCTGCATCACACCCAGCAGGAGTCTTCATTATGTTTCCACACTGTCCCATATAAAGTAGTCTTCAGTCTCTTGGTATCACAAACATATGTGCACTTAGCTACTTTCTTCCCTCCTAAATAAACATACAAATTGGGGGAGAGTAAGTTATAGTAGGTCAACTGTGGTCCTTGTCAGATGACTATATATACCTTAGCTGTGAAACCAACAAGCTGACCTAATGGAAACAGTTCAAAAGGTCATGTTAGTGATACACATCTCTTTGGAAAACAAAACTAAAGGATTCTGTTTTTCAGAACAGGAATTTTCCTCTCCACTGAAAGGAAAGGAAAAGTATTTTGGGCCAAAAGATCAGATAGGAAAACCAAGAGTCAGTAAGAATCTCTACCATAAATAAAGAGGACTGAGGAGTGAAGCCTGGGACACCCACCAGTGTCAGAGGTTAGAGACGAAGAGCCAACAAAAGAATCTGAGGAAGGGTGGGTGAGTGGAACAGAAAAGGCAGATAAGAGGAAAATCGAGCAGGCCTGGTAAGGTGGTTAAAATAGCAAGGAAGTGTGTTGAATGCTGCTGAAAGGGCAAGACAGGTTAGTTAACCTTGACAAGAGCAGTTCCAAAAGATTGGTGGGGATGCAAACCTAACTGGAATGGGTTCGGGAGATAACAGGAGGAAGGAATGAAAATAGAAACAGTCTTCTTGAAGCATTTAACTGAGAGCAGAGAAATGGGATGGAAGATGGAGAGGGGTGAGGATTCAAGAGGATTATGGTGGATGCTGTGCCGAACCACCCAGATTTCAACTTTGGATGAAGGAACTCAATCCGCCAGCAGCTATGAGGTTTGGCTACAGATACCACACAGCTGCATCCCCCTCAGGAGATGCTTTCAGCTGAAGGAAGCTGCCTGCATACAGTACACTGGCCCAGCAGCCCTTGTGCGGTGGCTAGGCAATCCAAGGGCAGAAAGGCCCTGCCCTCTGGCCTTGTTCAGGACTTCTCTGAAGGGCCATCAGCATCAGATACCTGTGGGACTGACTGAAGCTGCTTTTTCAACCAGGGCAACTATTCTGACTTGCCCAGGACTGAGGTTTCCATGCTAAACTGGGATAGTCCTGCATGGTTGATCACCCTATTTGCAGCTGCACTACAGTTCAACTTCTCCTCCTGCCCAAACTTGTTTCACTTGCTCTCGGAAGTGCTTCCCCTTCCCCCCAAGAACTCCCCCTAAAACCTCCTATACAAAATCTCAGCATCTCCAGGGGAAGAAACTTGCAACAGGGCTTTTTTTCAGTCAGAGGAAATCACAGCCCTTTTGAATCCTATAGGTAATGATCCAGTAAAAGAAAAGGGAGGGAGATTTGATGGGTCACAATTGTTGGGTAGCTGATGCAGGTGGGATTGAGGAGTTTGGCCTTAAATAGGAGAGGGCTTTCCTAACGGAATCTACGTGACCTAGGTATCAAACCTGTGTATCCTGCATCTCTCCCTGGAGAAACCCATGGACAGAGGAGCCTGATGGGCTACAGTCCATGGGGTCGCAGAGTTAGACGCCACTCAGCGACTAATACTTTGACTTTCCTAATGGGAGGGAGGGTACAGCTACTGGTGGGTGGGTCATCACGGGGTAAGTTTATGGGAGCTTTCCTCTGGATGCCGCTATATTCTCAGGGAAAGAAGAAGCAACACTGTCACCTGAGCTTGAAGATAAGGGGAGATCCTAGAGGTCTGAGAAGGTGTGACATGTCTATCTAGTGGATTAGAACAAACTAAGGAAATGCAGTGGTTCTACAGGACCCAGTTGAAGTTCAACGGTCATTATTTTCCAGGCAGAACCTGTCAGGGTGTTTCTTTCCAGACACTTCAGCTGCAGAGAGTAGGATTTAACCAGGATGGGGTTTTGCCAGAAAAGTATAATGACACTAGAGGGAGGGAAGAGATTTGAAGGTGTATGCAAGAATGATTACAACACTGGCTAGTGGAGTGAGTTGAGGCATGAAGGTGGTGAAGCACAGAGAC
The DNA here is from genome assembly GCF_027580195.1 of Bos mutus. Classification (NCBI taxonomy): domain Eukaryota; kingdom Metazoa; phylum Chordata; class Mammalia; order Artiodactyla; family Bovidae; genus Bos; species Bos mutus. Next base: position 50,685,423 of record NC_091624.1, on the reverse strand, counting down.
GAGATGGCAGGATAAACATTATAAGAGGGTCTAGTGGGGCTGAGCTATTTGTATTGGAGGAAAGAAATCAAATCTAAATCTGGGCTATGACTGTGGGGTTGAGTGATTAAGGAAGGCTGGGGTCTGAAAATGACTTGCCAGAGAAAGCAGATCTTGGCAGGAGGAAACTTTCAACTTTTCCCCACCAAATCTAAACCTTTATTAAAGTAGCAGGCAGAATGCCCCCATCCCCAAATCACTATTGTCCTAAACTTCAAACCTGTTAATATGTATCTCATATGGCGAGAGGGGGTTTGGAGATGTGATTAAGGATTCGAGGAAGATTCCCTAATTTGTAGTTTAAGCAGCTATGCTGATGGAGCCATTTACTGAATTGAAGCAAAAAATTTCAAGTGAAAAGTAATGGGTCCAGTTTTGGACCTGCCAAGCTGAAAATACCTGAGATGGAGATGCTAGGTGGGCAGATGGATAGCCAAACATGGCCAACGTTTCAATTTGAAATAAACATCGGGACTTTCTTCTAGATAGATGGTAATTAAAGCCATGGTCACAGCTGAGGAAGTTTATAAAGAAAAGATAATCCAGGACCAGAAAGTACTTCAAGCCTGATCAGTGAATAATAAAATTCTGCCAAAGATGATGGAACAGATAAGGGATTTACCCTAGATCTGAAGAGAATGAGGCCACAATAACAGGAAATGAGGAAGGAGTGGTATAAACCTATTGGTTTGCTGCTGCTGCTCTAATAAATTATTCAAACTTACAACACAAATTACCTTACGGTTGTGAAGGTCAGAAGTTTGAAACAGGTCTTGAGGGGTTAAAGTCAAGGTGTCTGCAGACCTGTGGCCCTTCCAGAGGTTCTGGGGGAAAATCTGTGCCCCACCCTTCCCAGCTTCTGGAACACAGAGGCAGCCCACATTCCTTGGCATGTGGCCGTATCATTCCAACCTCTGCTTCTGTTGTAACATCTTCTCTGACTCTGCTTTCTTTCTCCCTCTTCTAAAACCCATGTGATTACACTGGGTCCACCCAGATAATCTAAGATACTCCCTGTACCTCCAGAGTCTTCCCTGAATTCATTCTTTCCCCTACACTACATTCCTCTGAATCAACATGTACTGGTCTGCTCATTCCATCCTCTTTGACCTTCCCTTCTATGCCCCACATTGCATCTAGGTTTAAGCAAGCAATTTTGAACTCCTCTTGATCAATATGATTTGAACACCTTAATCAATTCCTACCTGGCTCCCCCTTCTCTACCCTTTCCCCATAAGATAAATGTAATTATTCCTTCAAATCTGAACCAGCAGCAAGGTGAGGTCCTTCAGATATCCATTTGTGTGGCATCCTTTGATGAACTATAGACCCCAAAATGGCAGTCCCATGATTGTCCATTCCCAGCTTCTAGCACAAGAGCATGGCATATAATAGAAACTGTAACTGATAAATGAGTTATTAATCTCTGGGACTTTTGTCCATGGAATTCTCCAGGCAAGAATACTAGAGTGGTTGCCATTCCCTTCTCCAGGGGATCTTTCTGACCCAGGCATCGAACCCAGGTCTCCCATGTTGCAGGCAGATTCTTTACCATCTGAGCCACCAGGGAAGCCCTTAAAAAGCCAGACCTTATGTTAAATCATCTTCCTTATAAATATTTGCAAGAGAACAAGCACCTTACTTTAAAATAATAAGACAGTTCTGTAATGTTGGAGGCTGTTTCACACTTTGCCAGATTCTGCCCTGTACTTTAGAGCAGGTGTCCCATAAGCCACACTCAGTTTGCCGCAAATAAGCCCTTTTTCCAGGAAAGACTAAAGACATAACAGCACCCCCTCATGACACTGAACACCAAGCAATTTAAATACATGGTGAAAAGTTTAGCTGATTTAGTGTGATAAGTTCAGAAAACTAAGCCTAGGAAAATCAAAAGGATATGCAGGAAAAGGCAACAACAAACAGTGTTTGGAGTCCTAATGAAATCAATCTAATGAAAATCACACTAATAAGTACATAGAAAGGAAGCAGAAATGAGAGACAGAGGTAAGGACAGGGAAGAGACATAATCCTCACATGGAGAAGTCAGCAGGCAACGTCTAAAACAGAAAAATAAAGTAACAACATAATCGTTATTTACAGACAGGAAGGTAAACTCAATGTAATTCTTGAAAAAGAGGTAAATGTCATGGTGTCTGGGAGGAAAGTTAAGGACTCTCTCCTTCTCCCAACAAACCTGGAGAACTGCCTGACTTTAAAAATACAGCATTTTCCCCTTTGGTGGTATTACATATTCTCAGCCTCAAGCAGTAAAACTGCCTTTCATAAAGACTGCTTAAGAATAGAAGCATGTTGTTAGCAAATTCTCCAGTCCCAAACAGGAGGAACTCAATGTGGTTTGTAATAGTCTCAATGTTACAGTAGTCTCACCAGTGATTGTTCGTTTGCAGCAAAAATGTGGGTTAAGAAAAATAAAAGCCCTATTTTTCTTATTAAAAATATAGACTAATAGTCCCATGCTTAAATGACATGTTTGTGTGCTGGCTTCTATAAAACATAACTAATGGAGAGGAATTCTTCAACAAATATACTCCAAACAGAAGTAAAAAAGTACACAGAAATGACTCACAAGACAGGGCCAGTGCAGACATAATTCCCTTATAATTCATACTTGCTAGAAAATGGAGTTTGACATCATGATGTACAATTATACCAACATTCATTGAGGCTGATATCACAGGTATAAGGGAATACCATGACTGTAAAACGTCTCTTCATACTCGCCAAAGAGTTTTAGCTATAAGGTCAGTTACCAGCGCCAAAGTTGTTCTTAACAAGTAGAATTTTTATGTTCATTCAGTCGAAGAGTCTCTTACATCTTTCTGGGCCTATTCATTTGCAGATAGAAGAAACTGTAACCAGGTTCTTCATGCCATGCATTCACACGTGACACCCACTCTTCATATGCTGTCCAAACTCTTCATATGCTGTCCAATTTCTTTAAGATAAAAGGAGCTGAAAGGAAAATAAACCCAGAATTTGTTTTCAGATCCAGATCATCACAAGTTACATTATGGAATTACAGGACTGGGAAATAAACTTTATGGTTCAACACATTTTTCAAACAAATGATGGCTAAGCCTTGGCCTGACACCCAGCAAAAGCGAATTGCTGTCTTTCAAGGGAGCCCATCCCACTGTCGTGCAGCTACAAGTATTATAAAGTTCACTCTTACACTATATAAAATCTTTTCTTCATGTTCTCCTCTTAGGACATAAAGAAGAAATCTAATCCTCCTTCCAATGACAAGTTTTTACTTTGTCATGTAACTGTCAAAGGAACAAAACTCTGGAAGAAACAAAATGGCATTTCTCACTTAAAAAAAATGCATTTGAAAGGCAGAGAGTGGGGGAAAACACTGAAGTAGGGATCCAGAAAGCTAGACACATATTTTTGTTCCCCCACTGATTAGTCATATATTTTTTGTGTGCTTCAATTCACATCTGATACAGTCCTATTTCAGTTATTATGAGTAGGGTGGTGTAAATAAAAATGTCTAGCAAACAAGGAAGTGCTGTCACAGGGATCTAAAGAAGTGATATTATTGTCTTGTGTAACAGTGCTGTGGCCAAAATAAGCATGGGAAAAGAGGCTCAGCATCATTAATCATTAGAGAAATGCAAAACAAAACTACAGTGAGATATTCATTAAAACTATTTCACACCCATGAGGATGGCAATTGTCAAAAAACTTGGCAAGGATGTGGAAAAATGGTACTCTTGTACCCTGTTGCTGAGAGTGTAAAAATGGTATTGCTGCTATGGAATACAGTATAGTGGTTCTTGAAAAAAGAGATAGGGGGGTGCTGCCAGCAGCTCGGAGGAGCAGGGAATGGGGAATTACTGTTTAACAGCTATAGAGTTCAGTTTTACGAAAGAAAAAGTGTTCTGGAGATGGTGGTGATGATTACACAATATTATTAATGTATTTAATACATTAAATACTTAAAAAAAACCTAATTCTTATCAGAAAAAAAAGTAACAGTCATCAAAAGAATGGATAAACTGTGGTATATCCATACAACGGAATGTTATTTGGCAATAAAAAGGAAATACTGATACATGCTACAATATGGACAAACCTTGAAAACATTATGCCAGAAATGGTCACATACTGTACAGTTCCATTTATAAAAAATATCTGGGATAGGGAAACCTCTAAAGACAAAAGTCCCTTAGTGGTTGCCAGGGGCTAGGGAAGGGGAAAAATGGGAGAATGACAACTAATGGGCATGGTGTTTCTTTCAGAAGGAAGGAAAATGTTTTAAAATAGATTGTGGTGATGGCTGCACAACTCTTGACTATACAAAGAACCAATGAACTGTATACTTGAAATGGGTTAAGTGAATAACATGCAAATTATATCTGAATTTAAAAAGTGGTAAGGATCAGTATTCTGTTTTGTTTTTAAACTGATTCGTCTCAAATACAAAGGTCATTGAAAAGCAGCAAATGTTTCACTGGCAACTAAGTCAACCAAAAAAAAAGGTAAGAGGAGGAACTTAGTCGAGAGTTGCAAGCTGTTGAAGGAGCAAGATGACTTGGTAGTTTCCGTTTTCCAAGGGCTCCCTCTACTGGGGAAGCAGAGTAACACCACAGACAGTGAAGGACAGAGTAAGAGAGACCCGACCTCAAGAACTCTGGCCTTAGGCCCAAAATGAGCCTTACACAAGATGACCGTGGTATGGCCGCCATTTATCTGAATCACCTCTGCCTCTATCCAGACCTATCAACAATATAGAACAAGGAACAGTGAAAAGGTATACTGAACTGGAAATCTAGCAACAGGGGCAATTCACTTCTGAGATTCCTATCAGTAAAACTAGAGCACTGATCTATAAAACTGTATCTAGCTCCAGTACTGTATGCCTATAATTCTACTACTTGGTGAAAGTCCCCTCTGAAAATGGAGTTCATCTGCAAAGAGGATATACAGAGGCTTAGGCCAAGATCAGGCAATGCAAATAGTTTCTACCAAACGTAAAAATCAAATAAACACTCAGGCATTACCATTAACCCTATCGATCCTTTCTTCTTCTTAAAAAAAAAAAAGTAACTACCTATTTCACCCTCTTTACAAATAAAAGGAACAAAATCTTCTGGATTTCAAAGGTTAGCACTAATGGAAGGAAACTTGGCAGTCAGTTAAGAACTCTGGATTCTAGGTCAAGATCATTCACTGAATCGCTGAATGACCTTGAGCCAACTATTGCTCCACTCTAGATACCAGTTTTTCTGTTTGCAAAACGAGGGGGTTGCTCCTGGGGATAAAGTTAGTTTTGTTTAGTTGCCAAGTCGCATCCGACTCTTTGCGACCCCATATACTTTAGCTCTCTGTCCATGCGATTTCCCAGGCAAGAATACTGGAGTGGGTTCCCATTTCCTTCTCCAGGGGATCTTCCCGACCCCAGGGATAGCACCCGCAAACCTTAGAGGCTCTTTCAACTCAATCGTCCTTAAGCAGGGGCTGAGTGATTAACCTCGTGGTCCGGATCTCCGCGTGCACTCGGTACCCCCACCCTGACCCGCCAATCCTAAGCCTTGCCCTCCTGCGCCGGTCGCCCTCAACGTGCATAACTCTTGCTCCTCGCAACTGCTTAGCTCTTGCTCCAAGGCCCCCACAAGACCGGTGGGACCACAGCTGGGTGGGCAGGTGGCGGCGAGCTCCCTGCGAGTCTCGCGGCCACAGCCTGGGAGAGTACTTACTGACTCGCAACAGGGCCACATAGATGAGGAAGTTCCGTATGGAGGAGATCACATCCTCACGCATCTTCCGTTTCATCTCCTCCGGGTCCAGCTTCGGCGCAAGGCCCTCGATCCGGAACATCCCAGCTCTCGCTAACGGCTTCCAGCTGCCACCCTCTCGGATCTTCTCCGCAGCCTCCCGGCGCCCGGAATTCGGCCCAACCCCATTTCCTGTTCCCGCCCCTCATTTTCACGCGTGACGACGAGAGCCTGCGAAGGACAAACTTCCTCCTTAAATTAAACTGTTCTGAAGGAAGGCGGCCTGAAGAGGGTGCTCGCAGTCTTAGCGACGCAAGACTCGTGTTCTTCCAGGCCTTTTGTTTACCAACCTCTGTCCTGAACCGGGTGCGCTTAGCTGAAGGGAGCCCGTCAGAGGGGGAGGTGTGCATAGGTACCATCATAAATAATAATAGTTAACGCTTACGGAATACTCAGTACACTGCTACCCCATGAATTCGATGTTATAATCTTCATTTCCTAGATGAGAAAACTGAAGCACAGAGATCTTTAAAACAACAGCTTGCCCAAATATGTTTTAAAATACCTCGGAACGGGGGAAGTGTTGGGAAAGAGAGATGAAAGGATATTAGCAAAATACTGAAAATTACTTAAGCTGGTGATAGTGTATCACTTTAGTTAGTCCTGGTCTTCTATTTTGAGTATTTTTGAACTTTTTCATGATAAAAGATAAAGATGATGAAACTTGCTCAAGATTACACAACTGATAAGTTGCTGAGCAGGGTTTTATACCTAGTTAGACTGGGAGAAGGCAATGGCACCCCACTCCAGTACTCTTGCCTGGAAAATCCCATGGACAGAGGAGCCTGGTAGGCTGCAGTCCATGGGGTCGCTAAGAGTCGGACACGACTGAGCAACTTCACTTTCACTTTTCACTTTCATGCATTGGAGAAGGAAATGGCAACCCACTCCAGTGTTCTTGCCTAGAGAATCCCAATCCCAGGGACGGTGGGGCCTGGTGGGCTGCCGTCTATGGGGTCGCACAGAGTCGGACACGACTGAAGTGACTTAGCAGTAGCAGCAGCAGCAGACTAGTAGGATCCCAGACACAGAGTGTTTAACATTTTCCATATTATTGTTGTCTTCTCATTTCTGGAGTTAACCGATCATCAAATTATAGTATTGCTCCAATACTATACTTTGACAATACTATCAAAGTATAGTATTGGACCAATAATAACTTATATATGAATCAAGTTTATATCGGTTCAATATCTTACAGATTTACGGGAGAGGCTTAGAAACCACCAGTATTAAAGTTGGTTTGCTGGTGATGGGCAGAGGCAAGGTTCTAATGCAAATAATTATAATGTCAAGTTGAATTCTCTTTCCTGTGAACTCTGTTGTTCCTCTGTTAGTCTTATTAGCCATTAGCGGCTGCTTAGATGGGCATCTCTGGAGCCAGAAAAAAGGAATTTAATGCAACCAGATTTCCTGTCGAAGAATCATCAAATAGTTGTTAGAAGGCTGCTGCCCCAAATTATGCACGCCAACCAGCCATATATGTAATTCTTAGACACGAACCAGATGACTGAACTGGTCACATATTTCAAAACCAGAATGCTCCTTCTTCAGTGTGCTATGCACATTGCATAGTGACTGGATTTTAGATGAATTAGAACAAGAATTTAACTATAGGAGGAATTGATAACTCTAAGTGTTGCTGACCACCTTCCTGATTGACAGAATGGGTCAAGAAAGGGAATTCATCTGCCTATTCAGGCTTTAGTAACTTCTTGCATCTATAATTCATGCAATGGAGGAGCAGAGGCAGCTCTGAGATAGGAGGGGCTGACTCCCAAGGAAGAGCTCCACCTCACCCTTTGAGAGTGTTTAGAAAGCCTGCAGTGATGTTGCAAAGTAGCAGGGGCTGTGGAAAGAGCTTGAACCAGAAAACTGGAGACATAGCCTTCAGATCTGGCACTACCGTTATCTAGCCATGTGCTGCTGCTGCTGCTGCTAAGTCGCTTCAGTCGTGTCCGACTCTGTGCGACCCCATAGACGGAAGCCCACCAGGCTCCCCTGTCCCTGGGATTCTCCAGGCAAGAATAGTGGAGTGGGTTGCCATGTCCTTCTCCAATGGATGAAAGTGAAAAGTGAAAGTGAAGTTGCTCAGCCATGTCCGACTCTTAGCGACCCCATGGACTGCAGCCTACCAGGCTCCTCCGTCCATGGGATTTTCCAGGCAAGAGTACTGGAGTGGGGTGCCATTGCCTTCTCCTAGCCATGTGAGGAGGGACAAGTCTCTGTTCCACTGCAGCTGTGTTTCTTCAGTTATAAACAGAGGAGATATGATTCAATTCTCTTGAGAGTCCCTTTCACTTCTAACAGTCTGTGCATTTGAATTCTAATTGTATCACCTAGGGCATTCTGGTCTGGAGGGTATGGACATCAAAATATTATCAGATGTGGTGAGATATCAGAATGGCCAATGTGTGTGTTTTCCATGGTAGGAAAAATGTAGCATCCCACATCCATCTGAATAGTGAGGCAAAACAGATTGGAAAGGGGTGAGTTCTTAAGTGATTCCAGTAACTTGGGTCTCTAATGCTGACTGAATTTAGATAAACAGTTCTCATATGAAACTACCCTTTTTTTACTTTGCTAAGATGCTCTTGAGTAACTTCCCTGGATTCATAGGGAACCAAAGAGGGGAGAAATTAATAGAAAATCATGCTTCTTGATGAAAAAGAATAGATTGTTAGCATTTGCATTTTATTCATCCAATGTTTATCTGATGATATGGTAATTCGTGGCTGATTTGTTAAAGGACAGTGTTACTCTCATAACAATTCCCTTCCAAAGGTCTGGTGCCTGCCTTCTTGTAGAGAGACAGGAAAGTAGTGGGTGGCAGTATGGCACAGCTGTGTCTTGGGGTGAGGAACTGGTTCTGGATGCAGGCTAGAAGGTGAACTATTCCTGTCTCAGAAATGTTCATCCTTCCCCTTGCATGGTTCCTCTAGTTGTAATGGAGGAAACAGTAAAAGAGGTTTGGCTATTTGTCTTTTCTTTTCATGGTTTTTATTTTTTCGCTTGTTTGTTTGGTATGTAAGTGGTGGTATTGTCCAATTATGGTTGACATAGGTGAGGTAAATTGAGAGACCATGCTTCAGGAAGTTAATACTGGAATTAGCTGTTTCACATCTTGGACCCCTCATTTTGTTCCTCATTGAAATGATGAGGGACTTGGGTCAAATCTTTAAAGTCACTTGCAGTTCTAAAATGCTGAAATTCTGTGTCTGTCTTTCCTGTTCTTCCTTTATAATCTTACACGAAAGGCTAAAAGCAAAGAATTCCCTGTGCTTTGCCACGGAAGGCAAAAATAAAAAGTATGCACACATAATTTAATATTGATATTTGTATTATTTAGTCTGATCAAATGGTAGTTGATGTCACAACCTGACTTGTTTTTCATTTCAATCCCAGGAGGGTTTTAAGAGCTATTTCCTTTGCCTCAACTTCCCAGATGGTGCTGCACACAAGCATTCATTGTGTACAGACTACCCATAAAATAATTAACCATTTTAATTTCTATCACTGGGGAGGAATTTGTATTTGCAAAGTCAGAGATGAGAGATGACTCATGATTGGGGAATAATTCCAGCATATAATCACAGGAACTTTGTGGTTTCTAATTTATAGGGGATGTGTAGTTTTCACATATTGAACCTACAGCCCCTTCAGATGAGAAAACTGAGGTCCAGAGGGAAGCTAGTTAGAGGCAGAGCCAGCTGGGGCTGGGGTAGGAGTCTGTGCTCTCAAAAAAAAAAAAAAAAAAAAATATATATATATATATATATATATTTTGTGTGTGTGTGTGTGCACTTATTTATATATCTATTTTTTACCAAAATGGATAACATGATATATACTGTTTTCACTTGCATTTTCCATTTAAGCTATATTGACTGTCTTCCTACATCTTTATTCTTCTAAATATCATTAATGATGTCTCTGTGGTATTCTTTATATGCTGCTGCTGCTTCTGCTAAGTTGCTTCAGTCGTGTCTGACTCTGCGACCCCGTAGGCGGCAGCCCACCAGGCTCCGCCATCCCTGGGATTCTCCATGCAAGAACACTGGAGTGGGTTGCCATTGCCTTCTCCGATTCTCTATATGAATGTACCATAATTTATGTAATTAACCTCTACTTTTGAGCATTTAGATTACTTTGATATTTTCCCTATAAATATTACCCTGAGAAACATTCTTATAATAATCTTTGTGGACCCTCAACATGTTTTGATCATTATAATTATTACCTTAAATTCAGAGTTCTCAACTTCTCTCAGTGACCCTCCCCACCTTTTTTTTTTCCTAAGGACAAAAAAGCACTCTCTGGCCAAGAGCATAGGTATCAGATTTCCAGATCTCTGGGAATTACAAACAAGGGATGGGAAATTTTGTTTGTTTTCAGAAAAGGTTTTCTTCCTCGTGCTATAAGTTCTTATTATTTAGCAGCAGGAGAAGTAAAATATGCTCCAGGGTTTAGTTTGCATTGACATTATTTAGAGCACATAATAATTACCAGCCATCTCCTTGGCAGAGGTTAGATGATTGCTTTTGCCACTACTCCCACCTCACCCCCATCACACAAAACACACATAGTATATGTTGTAGAAATGTGCCTATACACAGATGGATATAGTTTCTTGCCTATTAGTAAAAATGTAGAACCTGTTGTATAATAAGTGCTTAATTAATATTTATCAAGTGAAAGAAAGCGCGCTAGAAGGAAAAAAGAATCTTTTACTGATTCAGTGACAGCACATCCACCTTTGTTAGACTTGCCTTCATCCCATGTCAGGAGACCTTTGCAAAAGCTGGAAATGAGCTCCTTACTTTTAACTTCCGCAGGAAAAAAAGGACGAGGCTACCAGTATGAATTCTCCACACCCTGTCCCCGGCATTTTGCAGATGACACACCTGCCTGATCAAAGCGAACAAGTAGATACCCACAAGCATATTTTCTCATCTCAGAAAACATAAAGCTTCCTAAAGGTAGGAATATATTTCGCTCTAGCATATCAAATTTGAATAGCTATATGTTGTTTGTACAAATTGTGAGTGAAGGAAGTGTCAATAAAGGCCAGGCCTTAATCTGTGAGTTGTTTAGTCACTCAGTCATGTCTGACTCTTTGCAACCCCATGGACTGCAGCACCCCAGGCTTCCCTGTCCTTCGCCATCTCCTGGAGCTTGCTCAAACTCATGTCCATTGAGTTGGTGATGCTATCCAACCATCTCATCCTCTGTTGTCCCCTTCTCCTGCCTTCAATCTTTACCAGCATCAGGGTCTTTTCCAGTGAATCAGTTCTTCACATCAGGTGGCCAAAGTATTGGAGTTTCAGCTTTAGCATCAGTCCTTCCAATGAATATTCAAGATTGATTTCCTTTAGGATTGACTGTCCTGATCTTCTTATGTCCAAGGGACTCTCAAGAGTCTTCTCCAACATCACAGTTCAAAAGCATCAATTCTGTGGCTCTCAGAGACTTCTGTGGTCCAACTCTCACATCCATACACGACTACTGGAAAAACCACAGTTTTGACTATGCGGACCTTTGTTGACAAAGTAATGTCTTTGTTTTTTTAATACACTAAGTTTGTCATAGCTGTTCTTCTGAGGAGCAAGTGTCTTAATTCCATGGCTGCAGTCACCATCTGCAGTGATTTTGAAGCCCAAGAAAATAAAGTTTGTCACTGTTCCCATTGTTTTCTCATCTATTTGCCATGAAGTGTTGGGACTGGATGGCATGATCTTTGTTTTTGAATGTTGAGTTTTAAGCCAGCTTTTTCATTCTCCTCCTTCACCTTCATCAAGAGGCTCTTTAGTTCTTCTTTGCTTTCTGCTATAACGGTGATGTCATCTGCATATCTGAGATTATTGATATTTCTCCCAGCAATCTGATTCCAGCTTGTGCTTCATCCAGCCTGGCATTTCACATGGTGTACTCTGCATATAAGTTAAATAAGTGGGATGACAACATACAGCCTTAACGTACTCCTTTCCCAATTTGGAATCAGTCTGTTGTTTCATGTCTCATTCTGTTGCTTCTTGACAGGTTTCAGGTTTCACAGGAGGCACATAAGGTGGTCTAGTATTCCCATTTCTTTAAGAATTTTCCACAGTTTGTTGTGATCCACACAGTCAAAGGCTTTAGCATAGTCAATGAAGCAGAAGTAGATATTTTTCTGGAATTCTCTTGCTTTTCTGTGATCCAATGGATGTTGGCAATTTGATCTCTGGTTCCTCTGCCTTTTCTAAATCCAGCTTGAACATCTGGAAGTTCTCAGTTCACGTACTATTGAAGCCTAGCATGGAAACTTTTGAGCATTACTTTCCTAGTGTGTAAAATGAGTGCAATTATGTGGTAGTTTGAATATTCTTTGGCATTGCCCTTCTTTGAGATTGGAATGAAAACTGATCTTTTCCAGTCCCGTGGCCACTGCTGAGTTTTCCAAATTTGCTGGCATATTGAGTGCAGCACTTTCACAGCATCATCTTTTAGGATTTGAAATAGCTCAGCTGAAATTCCATCACCTCCACTAACTTTGTTTGTAGTGATGCTTCTGAAGGCCCACTTGAGCTTTCACTCCAAGATGTCTGGCTCTAGGTGAGTGATCACACCGTTATAGTTATCTGGGTCATTAAGATCTTTTTCATATAGTTCTGTGTATTCTTGTCACCTCTTCTTAATATCTTCTACTTCTGTTAGGTCCATACTGTTTCTATCCTTTATTGTGCCCATCTTTGCATGAAATGTTCCCTTGGTATCTCTAATTTTCTTAAAGATATCTCCAGTCTTTCCCATTCTATTAGTTTCCTCTTTTTCTTTGCATTGATCTCTGAGGAAGGCTTTCTTATCTCTCCTTGCTATTCTTTGGAACGCTGCATTCAGATGGGTATATATTTCCTTTTCTCCTTTGCCTTTAGTTTGAGCAAACTCCAAGAAATTGTGAAGGACAGGGAAGCCTGGCATACTGCAGTCTGTGGGGTTGCAAAGACTTGGACACAACTTGGAAACTGAACAAAGACAACAAAAACCTAAATGTAAGCTCTGGAACCATAAAACTTCCAGAAGAAAACACAGGTGGTCAACTCTTTGACATTGATCTGGGTTAATATTTTTTGGACATGTCCTCTCAGGTGAAGGAAATAAAAACAAAAATAAACAAGTGGGACTGCTGCTGCTGCTAAGTCACTTCAGCCGTGTCCAACTCTGTGTGATCCCATAGACGGCAGCCCACCAGGCTTCCCCGTCCCTGGGACTCTCCAGGCAAGAACACTGGAGTGGGTTGCCATTTCCTTCTCCAATGCATGAAAGTGAAAAGTGAAAGTGAAGTCGATCAGTCGTGTCCGACTCTTAGCGACCCCATGGACTGCAGCCTACCAGGCTCCTCTGTCCATGGGATTTTCCAGGCAAGAGTACTGGAGTGGGGTGCCATTGCCTTCTCCGAACAAGTGGGACTATGTCAAACTAAAAAGCTTTTGCACAGTGAAGGAAATTACCAACAAACAAAAAGGTCATGTACTGAATGGAAGAAGATATTTGCAAACAGTATAGCTGATAAGGGGTTCATATAGAAAACGTTCAAAGAACTCATACAATACAACATCCCTTCCACCCAAAAAAACCTAATTCAAAAATGGGCAGACAATCTGAATACACATTTTTCCAAAAAAGACATACTGATGATCAACAGGTACATGAAAAGATGCTCAACATCACTAATCATCAGGGAAATGAAAATCAAGATGAGCTATCACCTCACACCTGTAAGAATGGCTATTATCAAAAAGACAACAAATAACAAGTATTGGTAAGGGTGTGGAGAAGAGAAACCCATGTGCACTGTCGGTGGGGACAAAAAATTGGCACAGCCACTGTGGAAAATAGTATGGAGAGTCCTCAGAAAATTAAACATGGAACTACCATACAATCCAGTGATTTCACTTCTGGGTGAAAAGCATGAAAACACTAATTAGGAAAGATATATACACTTATACACTACCATGTTCATTACATTATTTATAACAGCTGAGATACAGAAGTATCCTAAGTGCCCCTTGATAGATGAATGGATAAAGAAGAAGTGGTATAAATATACAATGGAATATTACTCAGCCCTAAAAAGAATGAAATCTTAATATTTCCAGCAACATGGATGGGCCTAGAGGGCATTCAGTTCAGTTCAGTCGCTCAGTCGTGTCCGACTCTTTGCAACCCCATGAATCTCAGTCCCTGTCCATCACCAACTCCCAGAGTTCACTCAAACTCATGTCCATTGAGTCGGTGATGCCATCCAGCCATCTCATCCTCTGTTGTCCCCTTCTTCTCCTGCCCCCAATCCCTCCCAGCATCAGAGTCTTTTCCAATGAGTCAACTCTTCGCATGAGGTGGCCAAAGTACTGGAGTTTCAGCTTTAGCATCATTCCTTCCAAAGAACACCCAGGGCTGATCTCCTTCAGGATGGACTGGTTGGATCTCCTTGCAGTCCAAGGGACACTCAGGAGTCTTCTCCAACACCACAGTTCAAAAGCATCAATTCTTCGGCACTCAGCTTTCTTCACAGTCCAACTCTCACATCCATACATGACTACTGGAAAAACCATAGCCTTGACTAGACGGACCTTTGTTGGCAAAGTAATGTCTCTGCTTTTCAATATGCTATCTAGGTTGGTCATAACTTTTCTTCCAAGGTGTAAGCGTCTTTTAATTTCATGGCTGCAGTCACCACCTGCAGTGATTTTGGAGCCCCCCAAAATAAAGTCTGACACTGTTTCCACTGTTTCCCCATCTATTTCCCATGAAGTGATGGGACCAGATGCCATGATCTTCGTTTTCTGAATGTTGAGCTTTAAGCCAACTTTTTCACTCTCCTCTTTCACTTTCATCAAGAGGCTTTTGAGTTCCTCTTCACTTTCTGCCATAAGGGTGGTGTCATCTGCATCTCTGAGGTTATTGATATTTCTCCCGGCAATCTTGATTCCAGCTTGTGCTTCTTCCAGCCCAGCGTTTCTCATGATGTACTCTGCATATAAGTTAAATAAGCAAAGTGAAATCAGAAAGAAAGAAAAAGACAAATACCATATAGTTTTACTTATAAGTAAAATTTAAAACAAACGAGCAAATGAACAAACAAAATAAAACAGAAACAGGATCCTAGACACTGAGAACAAATTGTTGATTGTTGAAGAGGAGGGGGTTTGGGAGAGAAGAGAAATAGGTAAGGGAGATTAAGAGATACAGAATTCTTGTGAAATAAATGTGTCACACGTATAAAGTGTACAGTGTGGAGAATATAGTTGGTAGTTATATAATATCTTTTGGCGTACAGATCACATATTACAGTGATCATTCTGAAATGTACAGAAATATTGAATCACTATTTTGTGTAACAGGAATTTATATAATCTCGTAGGTCAACTATACTTCAAAAACAAACTCATAGGAAAGGAGATAGGATTTGTGGTTACCAGAGATGGGGTGTGGCGGTGGGGTAATTGAATGAAAGCATTCAAAAAGTACAAACTTCCAATTATAAGATAAATAAGTTCTAGGGATGTGATATACAACATGAGAAATATAACACTACTATATGTTATATATGAAAACTGTTAAGAGAGTAAATCCTAAGAATTGTCATCACAATGAAAAAAATGTTCTTTTCTATTTCTTTGATTTTGTATCTACATGAGATGGTGAATGTTCACTAAATTTATTGTGATAAGTTCATGACGTATGCAAGTCAAATTAGTAAACTGTTTGAAGCATATATAATGTTTTATGTCAATTATAGTAAAATTGGAAGAACTAAATTAAAAACAAATAAAATTTAAAATTAAGACAAACCTCTACTAACTGTCCTGTGCTGGCTTAGCTGTGTGTCTGCATGGCCTGTTCCTACCCCTGTGAGAGTGTCAAAGCACTGAGCACAATGTCTTGCCATTGTGTATGTGCTCTTCTCCGTCCCTTAAAAAGGATAGCCATCATGTCTTACTCATTTTAAATCTCATAGTACCTAGCAGATGGGAACTGTTCAGTAAGTGTCTCCTAGGTAAATGCTTGTTGTCAAATAAGTTGATTTTGAGGAATGGTATCAAAGCTTTTATTGTTGGATAACCTGGAATTGTAAGCCTAGAAAAGACTTAGAAGTCTGAGACATTATAAATGACTCATAGGCTCTGTTTCCTTCTCAACCTGATGGACTTGGAAGACATGCAAGGACTGATACACACGAACGTCACATGCATCCCTACACAGTGTGTATTTCCAAGTCACATGACGCCCATTCCTCTGCAGGGAAAGAGCCCCGGGCCAGCTGAGCTAGGTTAGTGCACTATGGGTGAGCCTCACAGGCTGCTGGCACACCTCAAGAGGGTGTGGATTTTGTGTCAAGTGTAGGAAAGCCAACTAGGGCAGAGAGTATGAGAACCGGTTGGAAGAAGGATGACACCCCAGGAAGATGGATCTCCTGTTCAGCAGTTCTAGTCTCAACTCTTTCATTCATGAGCTGTGTGATCTTGAGCAAGTGTCTTCCTTTGTGTAGGCTCCAGTGTCCCTGTTTGTAAAATGAGGGCTTGGATTGGCTGGTCTCTAGAGTCCCTTCCAGGATTGATGCTCTGGGATTCTGTGAAGTGTGAAGACTGCAGACATCAGTGGAAGGAAGCAGGTAAGTGTGTATTAGGAGCATGTGGCAATCAGCCATCTGTTCCAGGCCTTTGGCAAAAGGGAGCCAAGCCAGTGTACAGATTTGCTTTAAATCAACCCAGAAGTGGAGACATCTGAGGCACAATGGCTCACCATTGTGTCTTAAGGATCTAACTCAGGTCTGTCAGAAGGAAGCATTTCCAAGGATTAGAGTGGGGGTGGGTGGCAGAGCAGTGTTAGTTTTCATTTCATAATAAAATGATCACATTTGGGACAAGTTTTTATGGTTTTTTAGCCAATAGTTTGATTAAATTTTTTGCACTGAAATTATCCCAAATATGAGTGTTGGAAATGATGCAAAGAGTACCACCTGGAGCTTAGCTAGGGGAGACCTGACAGCAGTGCAGTGTTTTTGAGACCTCATGAACTGTAGCCCACCAGGCTCCTCTATCCATGGGATTCTCCAGTCAAGAATACTGGAGTGGGTTGCCATTCCCTTCTCCAGAAGTGTTTTTGAATGGAACTGTTAAGTGGATGAATTGAGATTTTTTTTTTTTTTTTTGAGTTTGAGGCTGTGAACCATCAAGTCATAGAAACTTGCCTTAGCCAAGTGAAAAACATCCAGTTTCTTCTGAAGTCTTAAATGGGTGGTAGTGCCTTTGATAATTAAATGAAAGATTCCTTTCCTTGAGAAGCATAAAGAAAAGTATATATATATATATGCCTAACTGAATAAATACTTCATAACCAACTCTTACTAGGTCTAGTACACTGGTGTCAGAGTCTCTGAGAGGTGTGTGGAAACTCCCACCTTTGTTCCTGAAGGAACTGGAAGCACGTAGGCACAAGGTGTGCTCAGGAAGTCAACCGCCCAGGATAACTCCTTCAAGTCTTGTCCTTCCTTTGTGTTGACCAAGAGTTTCCTCATCTTCTTAGAAAAATGCCTGTGTGATGATTCACTTGGGTTCAGAAAGATGGATGCATAATCTCTTAATTCTTGAGGGTGTTTGGGTTTGTATCCTACTGGACAAAGCACAAGACAAGTGTTGGTGTGGCAAAGTTCCGTTTTTGGCTCTGAGGATTCAGTTGAGCCAGGAGCAAAGTAAAGCCCCTCCTGAGGGGACCAGCCAGATGCAGAAAGAATGAAAGGAAATGGACCTCCAGGAAGAGGAGCCAAAACACAGAAATAGTAATAGTTAAATTCACTGACTGTTTACTCTGTGATTCCAAATCACAATGATCGTAATCAGAATTACACTATTAATAGTTCTCACACCATCCCTCTGAGGCAGCCTCTCTTATTCCATTTTCTAAATGGAAAACTCAGGTACAGAGGGGTTAAACAGTCACCCAAGGAGAATCGGGTGGTGATTGTAGAGCTGGGATACAGACCCAGGTAGTTGGGCTGTAGGGTCCTTGCTGTTTACCCCTGTGCCCTGCTGCATCCATAACCTTTCAAGGTCATATACAACTCTCGCCATGTATCTCCAGCATCCAGTCTGGGGCTGGGGAGGTAATGGGCTTTGTGGAGCGTTCGTGAACCGAATGGAACCCAACAGACCCAGCCTGTGCCCACCTGGACTCTGGGAGGCTCTGTTTGACTCAGCGCAGTACTTGAGAGGAGCAGAACGCTAGCCGGTCCCTGGGGGTTGACAGCTGAAGCCCAGTCTGACCAGCAGATGTGGGATCATGTGCAGGGTTCCCTCTTACTGCACAGACATGGGGAGGCAAACCATGGGTATAGAAGAGCCCAGAGCTGGGGCTTGTGAGGGAGCAGACTTCTGGTTCCAAAGCATGTACTGAGAACCCTCTGCACCAGCCCCTGTACTGGGCACTGGCCACTGTGATACAGAGTTGGATTGTCCATATTCCATGCCCCGGAGGAGCTCTGTGCTAGTATTGGGAAGGGCTACCTATCTGATGGGACCCAGGAAATTGCCTTAGGACTCCTGTCCTGCTTTGCAGGGCCAGAGAAGACTAATTCTCAATCCTACTGTCTTTCTTACAGAGTTTTAAAATTCAGCTCATTCCCACTAACTGGATTCAGGAGATGGGTTATGTAACTTTCAGGCCTCTGGATGAACTTTCTGGATCAAGACTGTAGGGCTAAGATGGTGGCAAGAACTTGGAAAAGGGCTCTGCAATTAAAACGGCTAGAGAGATGGTTGGATAAGAGAAAGGAGGAAAAGAAAGATAGCTGTTCATGTGTTCATAAAACACTGCTGCTGGTGCTAAATCGCTTCAGTCATGTCTGACTCTTTGCAGCCCTATGGACTGTAGCTTGCCAGGCACCTCTGTCCATGGGATTCTCCAGGCAAGAATACTGAAGTGGGTTGCCATTTCCTCCAGGGCATCTTCCTGACCCAGGGATCAAACCCACATCTCTTAAGTCTCCTGCATTGGCAGGCAGGTTCTTTACTACTAGTGCCACCTGGGAAGCCCCACATAAAGCCCCCATTGAAGTATAAACACTAGGACCTATTTACCCAGTAGGGAGGAGAGGACATTTAGTCTCTGTGTTAATTATGGAACCATCTTTTGGGTCAAGTGTCTTAAGTGATGAAGCAATTTTGGCAGACTAGGGACTCATTTGGTGGTAAGTGATGAAGCTGATGTCTGTCTGGTTTGCCTGGCTAGTCACAGTTTATGCTTGTTATACTGCTGGCATTATTTATTTATATTGCCTTGTTTCACTCTAAAAAGTGTCCTGGTTTGGATGGTAAATTTTATGGTCATGCTGCCCAAGGACCCAAAAAACACCTGCATTTTTTCTGGTGGGCTTGAGTTCTTCATTTTAAGACCAAAGAGATTGAAGTATAAACACCTCTTGCTAGATAGCCTTTTCCTCTGTTACCATCATGCCTGAATATGGTCAAAACTCAGTCCTTTCCCCCCTTAGCCTGGCTGGAAAATGTAAAACTAAAATTTACTCTAAAAATTAATAAAACCTCTCCCCACTTCCAGAAATCTCTTTAGAAATAGAAAAACACGGGCAAGGTCCAAATTCATTCAGCTTTTGCCATAGATTTCTTTGACTAGCGTCAGTTAGGCTTATCAGTTCTCAAATCTTTTAGTTTTCCTCCACTTAAAGTTCTGGGGCCCACAGCAGACAGAGGCTGGAGCAGGGTGCTGGTAGGCAACCACAGATGTAGAGGGGTCCTGTCAGCCTCTCACATGTCCTGCTGTTCTATAGGACCCTAGTCCTTGAGGTGTAATCTCCTGATTCCTCAGGGAAGAGAGGGAGGAGAGTTATTTTCTCATGTGGAGCCACCGCTGGAGATCTGCTTGAAACATAGTCACTGTGACTGTAGCAATTGTTAGAAACTAGCAAAAGAATCAAGGAAAAGGAATGAAACTGGTGGTGTTTCATGAAATTTAATTGAGCATTGCCCTGCTTATTAGCATCCCTTAGCTCAGTTTATATGGTCTCATTTACACACGAAAGAAAACAAGGATTTGGGGAAGGAGCTCTCTTGTGTGTCCTTTGCTCTCTCTCTCCCCTCACTGGGACATCTACCCTTGCCTGTGTTGTTGCGCTGCTGTTGCTAAAGCCATCAAGCAAGACCTGTGGCTGTACGTGACCTTAGTCATCTATTTGTTACAGAAGCATTTTTGGACTGTTTGAATGGCTTCATCACCTCATCCTTTTGGATACAGTTAGAGACTAGGAGGAATAGTAATAGACAATTATTGAGTGTTAGGCCTGTCATAGATGTTGAAGGGAATTACAGGGTCAAGAAATTATAGTCAAAATTCAAAGGGATGCAGAAAGAAGGAGATATTGTTTAGGTTTTGATGCTAGAAGCTCATTATTTCAAAGATCTACAAGTATGTAATAAAGCCATGTCAGCTCTTGTTTTCACCTTCTCAACAGCCAAAAAATCACTGAATAATAAGAGACAGCGAAGGTGTGCTTCTTCATGGAGAATACCCCTAGGAATCTTGCTGTTTCAGGGAGACATTGGTTTTCTTCACATCAAATTCTCTTTAAAACAAAGTGAACTCTGGGTTGATGAAACAACACACTGATTATTTAAGAAACGTGACATAACCTACCTGTGAAGATTATTGAATGTGTGCAGAAGCCTTCCAGATTTTAAACTCTGGGGGATAGAAACCAATTCCAAACCACTGCCATTGCAGAAAACCTTGTTTTCCTTTGCAAATCATGCCTGAGAACTGTCGCTAATAACGACTTATCAACCTTAAAAGCAACCACAATCATAACTTTATAGTAATGATAGAAGTGCTGAAAGTATTTAAGTTTTAACAAAAACAATAATTAAAATGTATCAAGGGCATATTGTGCACCAGATCCTACCCTGAGAGCTTTACATGCATTGTCTTGTTTAATCCTCCCAATAAAAAGTATTCTTATGTAGGCATTATTATATTATTATCCTAATTTTACAGATGAATATTATTACAGTCCAACCTCTCTCCAGACATCAACTGTCTACTCAGCATCTTTGTTTGGATATTTAATAAGCATCTCAAGTTTAAAGTCCAAAATTTGGCTGCTAATATTCCCTTTCTCTTTCCCCTTCTTCCAGCATACTTGCATGCCTTCAGTAGTTCCTCATCGCAGGTAATGGCAACTCCAGCCTTCAAGTTGCTCAGGCCAAAAATCTTGGAGTCGTCTTTGACTCCTCTTTTCTCACTCATGCGCCGCATCCCACGTGGTTAGAAAATCCTGGCGCTGTACCTTCAAACCTTGTCGGAATCTGACTGCTTCTCACTCTTCCACGGCTACTACCTGGTTCCAACTACCATCCTCTCTCATCTGGATGACTGCAGTGATCTTCAAGTCTATGCCCTCGCCCCCTTCAAGTCTATTCTCTTCACGGAGGCCAGACTGCCTCTGCTAAAAGGCAAGTTCAGAATCCTCCAGTGGTTACTCATCTGACTCAGAGTAGAAATCAAAGCCCTTCCAACAGCTGCAAAGCCTCAGTCAGGGCTAACTTCTTTTCTGATCTTCACCTTGAGTTCACCAACCCTGAATTTTTTACAGTGTCTTGTGCATATATAAATCTGTGCATTCTTCTGGGAGAACCTATCTAGTGGTTACCAGCTTCTTGAAAGACTCAGCACCTCCCCAAAGCTTAAGAATCACTGCTTGGAGGAAACCTCGTATTTGAAAATCCAATTTAAGGAAAGCATTTATTCAAATTATAAAATGTTTTGAAAAGGATTTTTTATTTGATGAAAAGAGTCACTGAAAATGTCTTGTGCATTTACAGTACAATGAAATCAATATGTTTAATTATTTTACTAGACTCTGTGACCCAAGTATATCAGTTCTAAGAGGATTCAGAGTATATCTGACTATAGTAAAATCTATGTGTAACAGATAGATGTTTAAGCCTTAGCTAACAGTTCTCTTATTCTCATTAATATCAAACCTATATGTACAGTTTGGGGGCTGTTATATGTAAGGTGTTGTATTTGGAAATATTTTTGACATATTTAATTTCACAGAGCCTAATGTAAAGCTGGGCACAGAGTAATGATGTCTATCTTCTGTATGCTCTTCCTGCCTTTACCCCTTATCCTAGAACTTGAATCATTTCACAGATCAGCAAATTGTAAAATGAGACTGGAGCCAAGTGATTCTCTTGAACAGGGAGAGAGACCAGCAGTGTTTGCAGGTGGATCAGCCTGGATATGGGTTCTTGAGTCACTGAGACCCCAGGACTCAATCATCCTCTGCATCTCAACCATTTATAGACTAGAAACCCTGACATATGCCAGGGGTGTTGTGTGGATTAACCAGTAAACCATAATCAGTTATGAAGTAAACATTAATTATTGTTTTCATGGTGAGTTCTGGTCTGGGTTCCTGACCTGGAGAGAGGATCTGCTTGCACAGTAGCCTCTGTTGGAGTTCAGAGCACCCTACAAACCTGTGAGGGATGTGTCCTCATTTGCCATGTGTTGGGAGTACTTCAAAGAGTTGTGGAGCACTTGATTTTGCACTGGAGACGTGTCCTGTGTGTGACTACAGGGAACCCGGTCCCTGTCTCCAGCATAAGAAGGGCTGCTGTTGGGCAGAGGATTTGTTCTTCTTGGACCCAGAGGGCAAAACCAGGACCAGTGGGGAGGCAGGTGTTAGCCCAAGAGTGGGAAGAACTTCAACAGTTGGAGCAGTTCAACTGTGGAACCAATGCCTGAAAAGGCAGGGAGTTTTTCCCAGCCATGGAAAAGTTTAAGGAAAGGCTAAATGACTTATTTTCAAATAACTTACTGATTTATTACCTACCCTATGTAGGACATTATGCTGAGTGCTGGAGGAGCCCAGATGTGAACTAGACAAGTACTGTGCTCTTAGCATAGATGTAAGAGGGAAGATAAAACCCATCCATCAATCCAGTGAATCTACAGTGGTCCCTCAGTCTTCATGGGAGATTAGTTTCAGGACCTCTGCCCTCCCCAAAGGTACCAAAACCCAAGAATGCTCAAGTTCCTTGTGTAAGATGGACAGTATCATCTATAAAACAGTATAGTCTGCCCTCCACATCTGGGGATACAGAACTTTTAGATACAGAGGGCCAACTGTATATTGAGGTATCATAGCGCTGGCTGCTATACAGTACTGAATAAAACAGAGAGTTTGTGTGTCTTGCAGCTGGTAGATGAGTTTGACAATAAGAACCCCTAAAGCATGAAGTTAATGTCAGTCTTCGAGAATGAAACTAGGAAAAGTTAACATGAAACGAAAATCAACTGGCTAATGGCAATGTGATTTTAACTGAAAAAATTTAAACAAAAACAAATCATACTTTGGCAACTGTGAGGACAGTGTGAAGGGAGTGGTCTGTCTGGAGCTAGGGGACAGGGAGTTAAAAGGCAAGTGTTTGTGAATTGTTTCCTAGCTAGATCTGAACACAGGCTCGTGGATCAGGGACTGAGAACATTGGGCTGTCACAGCTCAGTGACACTGGCCATGGAGATTATACCACTCATACTCTTCTCAAGGAGATCTCTTCTCCTGGATGACTCCTACTTATCTTCAGGTTTTAACATAAATGTAACTTTCCTGGAAAACCCTCATCTGCACTCTCACAGTACAGAGTGATATTTCTCCTATGTGGCACTTATTCCAGCTGTAATTTATTCATTGTTCCTTGGCATCTCTCTTCCCCACTAGACCAGACGCTGCATCAGTCTTATTCACCCTTGTATCCCATTGCCTGGCACACAGAGGCACTCAGTAAATACTTGTCAAATGACTGGATAAATAAATGAAAGCTGGAATAAGTCTGATTTCCCAGGAAGATTTTTTCCTATAAGAGAAGAATTTTCTGAGCAGAGAGATGACTTTTATTTCTGGAATTCTTGGAGACCTCACTTAGAGCAGGATTCTAACATAAGGTGGAAATGTGAGTGGACAGGAAATGAGCTGTGGGACTTCGGGGATGGAACAGCAATGATAGAAGTGGTTATGTAAGGGAGGGCACCTGACCTGAGTACCGAGTCAAAGATGGGGTTTGGCAAGTGGCACCGAGAAGTAGATGGAAAAAGATTATTCTAGCTGGAGATAGACAGCATGAGCAAAGATGTCCAGTTTGGAATTCAGAGTGTATGTACAGGAGTGATGAAACATAACATGGGGAGGCAGGCTGGGATCCCGCTGAGGCAGGCAGGATAAAGGGTTTAGACTTATTCATCTATTGGCAGGCTTTGCCATAGAGGGGACCCCAGCATTGCATGGGTGTCAGTTCCTTTTGTAGCTTTTCAAAAGATATGACATGGACAAGGACTGGGTGACTTCAGTAGAAGGCCAGCTGTGTGTCTCCTTAAATGTCCTCAAAGTAGGGTGTAATTATCAGGGATCTCATAGGGTTCAGGTTCTTGCCCTTTATCTGTCAGGCTCAAAAATCTGTTTATCCATACTCAAAGGTGGATCAAAGCTCACAAGGCTACCGTATATAACCAGGATGCTAATTTAGTAATTCATAAGGAAAACTAGCATTGCTACAGGTATCATATAGTCAAGTCCTAAAATGTTCCAGCCCTGTAAGCAGATCACATAAAAAGTCATATACAATTAGGTGTTAGCTTGTTAACTCACAAGAAATACATTCCCCAAGGATGCCCAAGTCCAGTAGCTAGGTAGTCATTTCCTGTCGGTAGATTTAGACGGGAGGCCAAACTACAATCAGTTGCTTGATAAACCTGGAATTTAGAACAAGGGAAACTCATTAGAAGGATGTTTCAAATGAACTTATTTACAAAATAGAAATGGACTCACAGACTTAGATAATGAATTTATGGTTACAGGGTTGGTGGAAGGGTAGGAGGGGAGGGATAGATTGGGGGTTTGAGATTGACATGTACACATTGCTGTATTTAATATAGATAACCAACAGGACCTACTATATAGCACAGGGAACACTGCTTGCTGCTGCTGCTGCTAAGTCGCCTCAGTCGTATCCGACTCTGTGCGACCCCATAGACGGCAGCCCACCAGGCTCCACCGTCCCTGGGATTCTCCAGGCAAGAACACTGGAGTGGGTTGCCATTTCCTTCTCCAATGCATGAAAGTGAAAGTGAAATTGCTCAGTCGTGTCCGACTCTTAGTGACCCCATGGACCGCAGCCTACCAGGGAACACTGCTTAGTATTCTGTAATAAACTAAATGGGAAGAGAATTTGAAAAAGAATAGATACAGGCATATGTGTAACTGAATAACACAATGTTGTTAATGAACTATTTGTTGTTTAGTTGCTAAATTGTGTCCAACTCTTTTACAACCCCATGGACTGTAGCCCACCAGACTCCTCTGTTCATGGGATTTCTCCAGGCACAGAATACTGGAGTGGGTTGCCATTTCCTTCTCCAGGGGAATCTTCCTGACCCAGGGATCAAACCCTGGTCTCCTGTGCTCCAATATAAAATAAAAATTAAAAGAATGTTTCTAGACATCTGACATCTGTAATAGGCAGGTACTTGTCACCAGAATTACCTGGGTCACGTTTTTAACCAGAACCCCTCTTCTCTAGATGGTATTAAATGGACAATGCCAAGGTTTGCATGTCTGACCTCCTTTCTTTGCATTTGTATGGCTGGTCAACCTCCCTTCTGACTGATGCTTGGCTTTTCTAGCTGTGTTAACACTTTCAATTCGATTTCATCAAGTTTTCCTGGTCTGAGAACCATTCTGTTTCTTTAGAGTGATTTAGCAAATCTCTCCTGTAATTGATGTTGTGTTGATGTCCCAGTTTAATTCTCAGAGGACAATCTCATTTCTGATTCTTTCAGGATCACTCACTCACTGTTGGCCCTAGTACTGACAACACTTTCCAGCCTCGAGATTCTAGGGCAACCCAAGCCTCCAAAGGTTTGAAACAATCTTATTTAACATTGTGAGATTGTTACAAACTAGATGAAGCCTCAGTGATAATAACTATTTCCATTCCACTCATGTTCCTTTTTGCAGTCAAAACACAGGCTCATGTCTTTTATCACTCTAAGATGAAATTCCTTACCTCTTAAGGTAAAGAGGGCAGGGATTGAGTTGCTCATGGTCACATAGTTAACAAGAGACAGAAACAGAGCTCAAATCCCAGGCCACTTTCTAGTATATCCCACTCCTCGATCGTGTAACAGAAGAGTTTTCTTTTAAATTCCATTTACGTTGAAAGAAAAAATCAAATTACACTAACATTTAATTTATCTAACTGAAGATCATGCAGAGAAGTCAAATCAATTCTCCATCATGAGTGATGGAGAATTCTAGTATCAGGACCAGGGCTTGATTAGCAGTAGATATGAAAATCCCACCCCTACCTCAAGGAGGCAGAACAATGAGATTAGACAGATCCCTGCGATCACAACCGGCAGGAGCAGTAGGAACAAAGACCAGATCACAGACCGCAAGGCCCTTGGGTAAGCCCAGAGTTGGGAAAAAGGGGCTGGTATTCCTGAGGGATGTTGCCACTATTCCCCAGGGAAAATTGGGTGAATGGTGCCTCTTAGCCTTTCTGGAATCAAAACACTCTTTTATTGCTGGAAATAGGAGGATACATTCACACTCTTTGAGTCTTTGCCCCATACTTTATACAACCCACCTCCCTTTGTGATAATTCGGGGCTAGGGACATTATTTTGCTCCTAACAAGGGTGAAGATTGTATTGCCTCCAACCTAAACCCAGGAAACTATAACTCTTAGACGTTAAGTAACTTGAGCAAGGTCACTTAACCAATATATGTTGGAAAAGGGTTTCTAAGGTAGGTTGGTTTGGATGTAAAAGTCAAACTTTCCCATTGTGCCGTGCTGACCCTCAATACATTCATGTCTTTGAAAGAGATCTTACAATTCAGGCCTCTTTTGTCCTCCAGTCCTGCAGTCAGAGTGATGAGAACAAAAGACAGGAGAAAGGCAGGAAAGTGTTGCATTCAGTATGTGCTAGAGCCGTATCATCTGGGTTCAAGTTCTACCACCTGCTAGCTGGATGACCTGGGGCAAGCCTTACCCTCTTCTGTGCCTGTTTCCTCACTTCTAAAATGAGGAGAATAATAGCACTCACTTAAAAAAAATAATAGTACTCACTTCACAGGATTGTTGTGAGAATCAAATACATTAATATAACTATAGTGCTTAGAAAGGGGCTTCC